>NW_024061331.1:0-85000 GCF_016432855.1 Salvelinus namaycush | reverse complement strand
CTCCTCTGTGAATGATCTATGATGGGAGGCAGCCTGTACCATGTAGGTGTATATATAGTGGTTAAAGCCAGGTGTGTCTCTCCTCTGTGAAGGATCTATGATGGGAGGCAGCCTGTTCTCTGTACCATGTAGGTGTATATATAGTGGTTAAAACCAGGTGTGTGTTTCTCCTCTGTGAAGGATCTATGATGGGAGGCAGCCTGTACCATGTAGTTGTATTTATAGTGGTTAAAGCCATGTGTATTTCTCCTCTGTGAAGGATTTATGATGGGAGGCAGTCTGTTCTGTGTACCATGTAGGTGTATTTATAGTGGTTAAAGCCAGGTGTGTTTCTCCTCTGTGAAGGATCTATGATGGGAGGCAGCCTGTTCTGTGTATCATGTAGGTGTATATATAGTGGTTAAAGCCAGGTGTGTTTCTCCTCTGTGAAGGATCTATGATGGGAGGCAGCCTGTTCTGTGTACCATGTAGGTGTATACATAGTGGTTAAAACCATGCGTGTTTCTCCTCTGTGAAGGATCTATGATGGGAGGCAGCCTGTACCATGTAGGTGTATTTATAGTGGTTAAAGCCATGTGTATTTCTCCTCTGTGAAGGATCTATGATGGGAGGCAGCCTGTACCATGTAGGTGTATATATAGTGGTTAAAGCCAGGTGTGTTTCTCCTCTGTGAAGGATCTATGATGGGAGGCAGCCTGTTCTGTGTATCATGGACAAAAGCATGATCAAGACCGTCCTGATTAAAGAGTGTTACAACATCTTCACCAACCGCAGAGTGAGACAAACACACACACACACACACATCCCCCTAATGATAATCTGAATAATAATTATCCTAAAATTATTACTTATATTATTAATACATTATTTGTGGCATTCATTATTCATACATTTTAAAGTAGTGTGAATATTATGTAAATACTATGATCATTATTAAATCATATCTTTGTTATATCCGTTCTCCATGTTGTAGAACATCATTCTGAGTGGTGAGCTGTTTGATGCGGTGTCCCTTGCCGAGGACGATACATGGAGACGGATCCGCAGTGTCCTCTCACCTTCCTTTACCTCTGGACGACTAAAAGAGGTAGAACCATCCCTCCATCTCTCCCTTTCTATCAACTTGTACATAAACGCTTTATAACTTGTTATTAACTTAACTATAGGTTGTTATCAACTCTTTACTAACTCATTATAGCTTGTTATAAACAATTAACTCATTATAGCTTGTTATAAACTCTTTACTAACTCATTATAACTTGTTATAAACTATTAACTCATGATAGCTTGTTATAAACGATTAACTCATTATAGCTTGTTATAAACTCTTTACGAACTCATTATAGCTTGTTATAAACGATTAACTCATTATAGCTTGTTATAAACTCTTTACGAACTCATTATAGCTTGTTATAAACGATTAACTCATTATAGCTTGTTATAAACTCTTTACGAACTCATTATAACTTGTTATAAACTATTAACTCATGATAGCTTGTTATAAACTATTAACTCATTATAGCTTGTTATCAACTCTTTACTAACTCATTATAGCTTGTTATAAACTATTAACTCATTATAGCTTGTTATAAACTCTTTACTAACTCATTATAGCTTGTTATAAACTATTAACTCATTATAGCTTGTTATAAACTATTAACTCATTATAGCTTGTTTTAAACTCTTTATAGCTTGTTATAAACTCTTTACTAACTCATTATAGCTTGTTATAAACTATTAACTCATTATAGCTTGTTATAAACTCTTTACTAACTCATTATAGCTTGTTATAAACTATTAACTCATTATAGCTTGTTATAAACTATTAACTCATTATAGCTTGTTATAAACTATTAACTCATTATAGCTTGTTATAAACTATTAACTCATTATAGCTTGTTATAAACTCAAACCTAAATCAAATCAAATTGTATTCATCACAAACACATATTTAGCAGATGCGGGTGTAATGAAATGCTTGTGTTCCTAGCTCCAACAGTGCACTAATATCTAACAATACACAACAATACACACAAGTCTAAATGTAAAATAATGAAATTAAGAAATATAGAAATATTAGGATGAGCAATGTCGAAGTATGGAATTTATAAGTATATTTGTTTTTTAATAGAATTTACCTTTATTTAATTAGGCAAGTCAGATATGAACAAATTCTTATTTACAATGACTGCCTAGGAACAGTGGGTTAACTGCCTTTTTTCAGTGGCAGAACAGCTGATTTTTACCTTGTCAGGTCCGGGATTTGTCCTAGCAACCTTCTGGTTACTAGTCCAACGTCCTAACCACTAGGCTACCTGCCTCCCTAAATGTGATGGGATGTATAGACATTATGTACATTTTGTTGATAGCAAATCTGTAGAATACATGGAATTGTATACAGTTGAAGTCGGATGTTTACATACACTTAGTTTGGAGTCATTAAAACTCGTTTTTCAACCACTCCACTAATTTATTGTTGACAAACTATAGTTTTGGCAAGTCGGTTAGGACATCTACCTTGTGCATGACAAAAGTCATTTTTCCAACAATTGTTTACACAGACAATTTCACTTATAATTCACTGTATCACAAATTCAGTGGGTCAGAAGTTTACATACACTAAGTTGACTGTGCCTTTAATTAAACAGCTTGTAATGTTCCAGATAATGATGTCATGGCTTTCCTTCCTGCTTGACATCATGGGAAAATCAAAAGAAATCAGCCAAGACCTCCGAAAAAAAAATGTAGACCTCCACAAGTCCGGTTCATCCTTGGGAGCAATTTCCAAACGCCTGAAGGTACCACGTTCATCTGTACAAACAATAGTACGCAAGTATAAACACAATGGGACCACGCAGCCGTCATACCGCGCAGGAAGGAAACACGTTCTGTCTCCAAGAGATGAACGTACTTTGGTGCAAATCAATCCCAGAACAACAGCAAAGGACCTTGTGAAGATGCTGGAGGAAACAGGTACAAAAGTATCTACATCCACAGTAAAACGTCCTATATCGACATAACCTGAAAGGCTGCTCATTAATGAATAAGCCACTGCTCCAAAACCGCCATAAAAATGCAAGACTACGGTTTGCAACTGCACATGGGGACAAAGATTGTACTTTTGGAGAAATGTTCTCTGGTCTGATTTAAACAAAATTAAACTGTTTGGCCATAATGACCATCGTTATGTCCCAATGGATATGGGAGTTTATCAAAATCGTGTTTGTTTTCAAATTCTTTGTGGATCTGTGTAATCTGAAGGAAATATGTCCCTAATATAGTCATACATTGGGCAGGAGGTTAGGAAGTGCAGCTCAGTTTCCACCTCATTCTGTGGGCATTGTGCACATAGCCTGTCTTCTCTTGAGAGCCAGGTCTGCCTATGCCGACCTTTCTCAATAGCAAGGCTATGCTCACTGAGTCTGTACATAGTCAATGCTTTCCTTAAGTTTGGGTCAGTCACAGTGGTCAGGTATTCTGCCACTGTGTACTCTCTGTTTAGGGCCAAATAGCATTCTAGTTTGCTCTGTTTTTTTGTTAATTCTTTACATCTCTACATCTCTACCTCCCTACCTCTCTGTCTCTACCTTTTCTCTCTGTCTCTCTACCTCTCTACCTTTCTCTCTCTCCCTCTCTCGCTCTACCTCTCTCTCTACCTCAATCTCTCTCTGTCTCTCTCTCTCTCATCTAGATGTTTGGTATCATGAAGCAGCACTCTGCTAACCTGTTGAATGGAATGAAGAAGCAGGCAGATAAAGACCAGGCCATCGAAGTGAAGGAGTGAGTCCTGATTCCTAACCTCTGGCTTTTCACCTTACACCTCTGAGTCTTGATTACAATACACACACACATGTAGCCACCCTTTGCCTTGATGACAGCTTTGCACACTCTTGGCCTGAGGTAGAGTACCTCATGATAAGCTGTAGACCACACTATCTACCAAGAGAGTTTTCATCTATAATTTTCATAGCCGTCTATTTACCACCACATACCGATGCTGGCAGTAAGATCACACTCAACCAGCTGTATAAGTCCATAAGTAAACAAGAAAATGCTCATCCAGAAGCGGCGCTCCAAGTGGCCGGGGACTTTGATGCAGGGAAACTTAAATCAGTATAATCTAATATCTACCACCATGTCACATGTGCAACCAGAGAAAAAAACTATAGACTACCTTTACTCCACACACAGAGACGCATACAAAGCTCTCCCTCGCCCTCCATTTGGCATGCGCGGACCAACTGGCAAGTGTCTTCACTGACATTTTCAACCTCTCCCTGACCGAGTCTGTAATACCTACATGTTTCAAGCAGACCACCATAGTCCCTGTGGCCAAGAAAGCGAAGGTAACCTGCCTACATGACTAGCATACCGCCCCAACAGATCCATAGCACTCACGTCGGTAGCCATGAAGTGCTTTGAAAGGCTGGTCATGGCTCACATCAACACCATCATCCCGGGAACCCTACACCCACTCTAATTCACCTACCGCCCCAACAGATCCACAGATGATGCAATCTCTATTGCACTCCACACTGCCCTTTCCCACCTGGACAAAAGCAACACATGCATGAAAATGCTGTTCATTGACTACTGCTCAGCATTCAACACCATAGTTCCCACAAAGCTCATCACTAAGCTAAAGACCCTGGGACTAAACACCTCCCTCTGCCACTGGATCCTGGACTTCCTGACGGGCCGCCCCCAGGTCTGCCACACTGATCCTCAACACGGGGGCCCCTCATGGGTTGTGCTTAGTCCTCTCCTGTACTCCCAGTTCACCCACGACTGCGTGGCCAAGCACGACACCAACACCATCATTAAGGTTGCTGATGACAAAACAGTGGTAGGTAGGCCTGATCACCGACAACGATGAGGCAGCCTATAGGGAGGAGGTCAGAGACCTGGCCGTGTGGTGCCAAGACAACAACCTCTCCCTCAATGTGAGCAAGAAAAAGTAGCTGATCGTGGACTACAGGTAAAGGAGGACTGAACATGTCCCCATTCACATCGACGGGGCTGTAGTGAAGTGGGTCGAGAGTTTCAAGTTTCTTGGTGTCCACATCACCAACAACATGGTCAAAACACACCAAGACAGTCGTGAAGAGGGCGCGACAATGCCTTTTCCCCCTAAGGAGACTGAAAAGATTTGGCATGGGTCCCCAGATCCTCAAAAAGTTCTACAGCTGCACCATCGAGAGCATCCTGACCGGTTGCATCACCGCCTTGTATGGCAACTGCTCGTTATCTGACAGTAAGGAGCTACAGAGCGTAGTGCGTACGGCCTAGTACATCACTGGGGCAAAGCTTCCTGCCATCCAGAACCTATATACTAGGTGGTGTCAGAGGAAGGTCCCAAAAATTGTCAAAGACTCCAGTCACCCGGGGCCTCCCCCGGGCATCGCAGTGCTAGCTGTGCCACTAGAGATCCTGGTTCGAGTCCAGGCTCTGTCGCAGCCGCATGCCGTAAGACTGCTGAACAATTAATCAAATGGCTACCCAAACTATTTACATATTTTTTACTTTAGTTTATTTTGTAAATATTTTCTCAACTCTATTTCTTGAACTGCATTGTAAGTAAGCATTTCACAGTAATGTCTACACCTGTTGTATTTGGCGCATGTGACAAACACATTTGATTTGATTTAGTTGTGTGGTCGGTAGTTGTGGTCAGTAGTTGTGTGGTCAGTAGTTGTGTGGTCGGTAGTTGTGTGGTCGGTAGTTGTGTGGTCAGTAGTTGTGTCGTTGTGGTCAGTAGTTGTGTGGTCAGTAGGTGTGGTCAGTAGGTGTGGTCAGTAGTTGTGTGGTCGGTAGTTGTGTGGTCGGTAGTTGTGTGGTCGGTAGCTGTGGTCAGTAGCTGTGGTCAGTAGTTGTGGTCTGTAGTTGTGTAGTTGTGGTCAGTAGTTGTGTGGTCGGTAGTTGTGGTCAGTAGTTGTGTGGTCAGTAGTTGTGTGGTCACTAGTTGTGTGGTCAGTAGTTGCGGTCAGTAGTTGTGGTCAGTAGTTGTGGTCTGTAGTTGTGTAGCTGTGGTCAGTAGTTGTGTGGTCAGTAGTTGTGGTCAGTAGTTGTGTAGTTGTGGTCAGTAGTTGTGTGGTCAGTAGCTGTGGTCAGTAGTTGTGGTCAGTAGTTGTGTAGTTGTGGTCAGTAGGTGTGTAATTGTGGTTGTGTTGCAGGTTCTTTGGGCCCTACAGTATGGATGTGGTCACCAGCACAGCCTTCAGTGTGGACATTGACTCTCTGAACAACCCTTCAGACCCCTTCGTCTCCAACGTCAAGAAGATGATCAAGTTTGACCTGTTCAACCCACTGTTGCTCCTAGTCGGTGAGACCACACACACACACACACACACACACACACACACACACACACACACACACACACACACACACACACACACACACACACACACACACACGGACACAAAGTTGTACTTTTTAATCAAATGCAGTTGTATATCTTTTTATAAAACTTTGTCTCCACCTCTCCTCATCCTCCCCAACCTCTCCCCTCCTCCCTTCCTCTTCTCCTCTCCCGTCCTCCACTCCTCTCCTCTTCCCTCCCTTCCTCCTCCCTCCTCCTCTTCTCTCCTCCTTCTCCAGTGCTGTTTCCCTTCACTGGTCCTATCTTGGAGAAGATGAAGTTTTCTTTCTTCCCGACTGCGGTGTTGGACTTCTTTTACGCCTCGCTGGCTAAGATCAAATCTGGACGTGACACTGGGAACTCAACTGTAAACATGTTTTATATTTATATTTGATTGTTATGTTGATATTTTCATCTGTACATTTGTATTGTAATATTATGTATTTATTTATTATAAAACTATGTAACTATGTAATTTAACTAGTGATTTGCACCAATATGAAACGTCCATATCGATATTATGTTGGAATTTAAAAACACTATTATTGGGACCCAAACATCTACATTCATATTAGAATCTGTTTGTGTTGGTTGTGATTGGATCAGATCCATTAGAATCTGTTTGTGTTGGTTGTGATTGGACCAGATCAATTAGAATCTGTTTGTGTTGGTTGTGATTGGACCAGATCCAGTAGAATCTGTTTGTGTTGGTTGTGATTGGACATATTTGACCTAAATTCATTCTGCTCGCAGAATCGGGTGGATTTCTTACAACTGATGATTGACTCTCAGAAAGGCAACGACACAAAGACAGGAGAGGAACAGACTAAAGGTACCTGCCAAACACAAACCTGGAAACTACTGTTACAAACACGCACCTGTAAACTACTGTTACAAACAAACACCTGTAAATTACAGTTTCAAACAGACACCTTTAAACTACTGTTACAAACACACACCTGTTACAAACACACACCTGTAAACTACTGTTACAAACACATACCTGTAAACTACTGTTACAAACACACACCTGTAACCGACTGCTACAAACACACACCTGTAACCGACTGCTACAAACACACACCTGTTACAAACACACACCTGTTACAAACACACACCTGTAAACTACTGTTACCAAAACACACCTGTTACAAACACACACCTGTTAACAACATACACCTGTAGTCTACTGTTCCAAACACACACCTGTTACAAACACACACCAATAAACTACTGTTACAAATACACACCTGTTACAAATACACACCTGTTAACAACATACACCTGTAATCTACTGTTCCAAACACACACCTGTTACAAACTATTCTCTTGGTCTCTCTCTCTATTTCTCTTCTCCTCTCCCTTCTCTCCTTTCCTCTACTCTCCTCTCCCTCTCTCCTTCTACAGGACTGACTGATCATGAGATCTTGTCTCAGGCCATGATCTTCATCTTCGGTGGCTACGAGACCAGCAGCAGTACTATGAGTTTCCTGGCCTATAACCTGGCAACCAACCCCCACACCCTGACCAAACTGCAGGAGGAGATAGATACTGTGTTCCCCAACAAGGTATTGTGATGT
Organism: Salvelinus namaycush; assembly: GCF_016432855.1. NCBI lineage: Eukaryota > Metazoa > Chordata > Actinopteri > Salmoniformes > Salmonidae > Salvelinus > Salvelinus namaycush. The sequence continues at coordinate 77,059 of NW_024061331.1, read as the reverse complement.
GTATGTAACCCCGGTGTCAGATGTGGTGAGGTACTGATTTGTATGTAACCACAGTGCCAGATGTGGTGAGGTACTGATGTTTTTGTAACCCCGGTGCCAGATGTGGTGAGGTACTGATGTGTGTGTAACCCCGGTGCCAGATGTGGTGAGGTACTGATGTGTGTGTAACCCCGGTGCCAGATGTGGTGAGGTACTGATGTGTATGTAACCCCGGTGCCAGATGTGGTGAGGTACTGATGTTTTTGTAACCCCGGTGCCAGATGTGGTGAGGTACTGATGTGTGTGTAACCCCGGTGCCAGATGTGGTGAGGTACTGATGTGTGTGTAACCCCGGTGCCAGATGTGGTGAGGTACTGATTTGTATGTAACCACGGTGCAGGCTCCTATCCAGTACGAAGCTCTGATGCAGATGGACTATTTGGACTGTGTGTTGAACGAGTCTCTGAGACTGTACCCCGTCTCCCCGCGACTGGAGAGGGTCGCCAAGAAGACGGTGGAGATCAACGGCATCGTCATCCCCAAAGACTGCGTTGTCATGGTTCCCACGTGGACCCTCCACCGTGACCCAGAGATCTGGTCCGACCCTGAGGAGTTCAAACCAGAGAGGTACTGGACCGCACCGTAACCACAATCCAACCATGACACAACCTTAATACAACCACAGTACAACCACAAAACAACCTTAATACAACCACAGTACAAGCATAACACAACCTTAATACAACCACAGTACAAGCATAACACAACCTTAATACAACCACAGTACAACCATAACACAACCTTAATACAACCACAGTACAACCATAACACAACCTTAATACAACCACAGTACAAGCATAACACAACCTTAATACAACCAGAGTACAAGCATAACACAACCTTAATACAACCACAGTACAACCATAACACAACCTTAATACAACCACAGTACAAGCATAACACAACCTTAATACAACCACAGTACAAGCATAACACAACCTTAATACAACCACAGTACAAGCATAACACAACCTTAATACAACCACAGTACAACCACAAAACAACCTTAATACAACCACAGTACAACCATAACACAACCTTAATACAACCACAGTACAACCATAACACAACCTTAATACAACCACAGTACAACCACAACACAACCTTAATACAACCACAGTACAACCACAAAACAACCTTAATACAACCACAGTACAACCATAACACAACCTTAATACAACCACAGTACAACCATAACACAACCTTAATACAACCACAGTACAACCATAACACAACCTTAATACAACCACAGTACAACCATAACACAACCTTAATACAACCACAGTACAACCATAACACAACCTTAATACAACCACAGTACAACCAGAATAAAAACATAAGATCATTACTAAATTTTGCTACAACGTAACTAGAGTGCATCATAGTACTTCGGTGCAATGTGCTTTGTGTCTGAACCACAACCACAAATCAACTACAACACAATGTGTAATGTGTCTGAACCACAACCACAAATCAACTACAACACAATGTGTAATGTGTCTGAACCACAACCACAAATCAACTACAACACAATGTGTAATGTGTCTGAACCACAACCATAAATCAACTACCCTGGCCCGACCCAATAACACAACCATAACATAACCACAAATCAACTACAACACAATGTTTAATGTGTCTGATCCACAACCACAAATGAACTACAATACAATGTGTCTGCCCTCTCCCTGTCCAGGTTCAGTAAGGAGAACAAGGAGTCTATTGATCCGTACACGTACATGCCGTTTGGGGCGGGGCCCAGGAACTGTATCGGGATGCGCTTCGCCCTGATCATGATCAAACTGGCCATGGTCGAGATCCTCCAGAGTTTCACTTTCTCCGTCTGCGACGAGACCGAGGTGAGACGCTCACCTGAGCAGACAGAATATGACATCATCAAACACCCCTATCATTCATAGATAGAGGCTGCACTTGCCGCAGCACCTGTTTTAACATGGTCATCACCTGTTTTAACATGGTCACCACCTGTTTTAACATGGTCACCACCTGTTTAAACATGGTCACCACCTGTTTAACATGGTCACTGCCTGTTTTAACATGGTCACCACCTGTTTTAACATGGTCATCACCTGTTTTAACATGGTCACCACCTGTTTTAACATGGTCATCACCTGTTTTAACATGGTCACCACCTGTTTTAACATGGTCAGCACCTGTTTTAACATGGTCACCACCTGTTTTAACATGGTCATCACCTGTTTTAACATGGTCACCACCTGTTTAACATGGTCACTGCCTGTTTTAACATGGTCAGCACCTGTTTTAACATGGTCACCACCTGTTTTAACATGGTCACTGCCTGTTTTAACATGGTCATCACCTGTTTTAACATGGTCACCACCTGTTTTAACATGGTCACCACCTGTTTTAACATGGTCACTGCCTGTTTTAACATGGTCAGCACCTGTTTTAACATGGTCACCATCTGTTTTAACATGGCTTGCTATTCTCTATAGATCCTGTTGGAGATGGACAACCAGGGTTCTCTTCTGTTATTCTCTATAGATCCCGTTGGAGATGGACAACCAGGGTTCTGTTCTGTTATTCTCTGTAGATCCCGTTGGAGATGGACAACCAGGGTTCTCTTCTGTTATTCTCTGTAGATCATGTTGGAGATGGACAACCAGGGTTCTGTTCTGTTATTCTCTGTAGATCATGTTGGAGATGGAAACCAGGGTTCTGTTCTGTTATTCTCTGTAGATCCCGTTGGAGATGGACAACCAGGGTTCTGTTCTGTTATTCTCTGTAGATCCCGTTGGAGATGGACAACCAGGGTTATGTCATGTTATTCTCTGTAGATCCTGTTGGAGATGGACAACCAGGGTTCTGTTCTGTTATTCTCTGTAGATCCCGTTGGAGATGGACAACCAGGGTTATGTCATGTTATTCTCTGTAGATCATGTTGGAGATGGACAACCAGGGTTCTGTTCTGTTATTCTCTGTAGATCACGTTGGAGATGGACAACCAGGGTTCTGTTCTGTTCTGTTATTCTCTGTAGATCATGTTGGAGATGGACAACCAGGGTTCTGTTCTGTTATTCTCTGTAGATCATGTTGGAGATGGACAACCAGGGTTCTGTTATGTTATTCTCTATAGATCCTGTTGGAGATGGACAACCAGGGTTCTGTTATGTTATTCTCTATAGATCCTGTTGGAGATGAACAACCAGGGTTCTCTTCTGTTATTCTCTGTAGATCCCATTGGAGATGGACAACCAGAGTTCTGTTCTGTTATTCTCTGTAGATCATGTTGGAGATGGACAACCAGGGTTCTGTTCTGTTATTCTCTGTAGATCCCATTGGAGTTGGACAACCAGGGTTCTGTTCTGTTCTGTTATTCTCTGTAGATCATGTTGGAGATGGACAACCAGGGTTCTGTTCTGTTATTCTCTGTAGATCATGTTGGAGATGGACAACCAGGGTTCTGTTCTGTTATTCTCTGTAGATCATGTTGGAGATGGACAACCAGGGTTCTGTTATGTTATTCTCTATAGATCCTGTTGGAGATGGACAACCAGGGTTCTGTTCTGTTATTCTCTATAGATCATGTTGGAGATGGACAACCAGGGTTCTGTTCTGTTATTCTTTGTAGATCACGTTGGAGATGGACAACCAGGGTTCTGTTATGTTATTCTCTATAGATCCTGTTGGAGATGGACAACCAGGGTTCTGTTCTGTTATTCTCTGTAGATCACGTTGGAGATGGACAACCAGGGTTCTGTTCTGTTATTCTCTGTAGATCATATTGGAGATGGACAACCAGGGTTCTGTTCTGTTATTCTCTGTAGATCATGTTGGAGATGGACAACCAGGGTTCTGTTCTGTTATTCTCTGTAGATCATGTTGGAGATGGACAACCAGGGTTCTGTTCTGTTCTGTTATTCTCTGTAGATCATGTTGGAGATGGACAACCAGGGTTCTGTTCTGTTATTCTTTGTAAATCATGTTGGAGATGGACAACCAGGGTTCACTTCTGTTATTCTCTATAGATCCTGTTGGAGATGGACAACCAGGGTTCAGTTCTGTTATTTTATTCTCTGTAGATCCCGTTGGAGATGGACATCCAGGGTCTGCTGATGCCAAAACGACCAATCAAACTGAGGTTGGAGCCCCGTAGCAACACCCCTAGCAACACCACCGCCACCTCTCCAACAACATGACCGAATGCAGGAGCACCCTACCCTGGAGTACCCTTCTCTCTCTCTTGCTCTCTCTCTCTCTTGCTCTCTCTCTCTCTCTTGCTCTCTCTCTCTCTCTCTCTCTCCCCCTCTCTCCCCCCTACACACAAAAGGGCTATACTACAGACAGAAATACTCCTCACCCCGCTAATGATCCTGGGCTGGTGTGGTTACATGTGGTCTGCGGTTGTGAGGCCGGTTGGACGTACTGCCAAATTCTCTAAAACAACGTTGGAGGAGGCTTATGGTAAAGAAATGAACATTAAATTCTCTGGAAATAGCTCTGGTGTACATTCCTGCAGTCAGCATGCCAATTGCTGACTGTGGCGTTGCGATATGTGTTGTGTGACAAAACTGCACATTTTAGAGTGGCCTTTTATTGTCCCCAGCACAAGGTGCACCTGTGTAATGATCATGCTGTTTAATCAGTTTCTTGGTATGCCACACCTGTCAGGTGGATGGACTATCTTGACAAAGGATGAAATGCTCACCAACAAGGATGGAAACATTTGTGGACAACATTTTAGGGAAACAGGCTTTTTGTGCGTATGGAACATTTCTGGGATCTTTAATTTCAGCTCACGAAACATTTTTGTTCAACAGCCTCACTATCTATCTATCTATCTATCGATCGGCTACTGAATATTCAGTCCTTATCCTGCTATATGCTACTGAATATTCAGTCGTTATCCTAACCCTGCTATAGGCTACTGAATATTCAGTCCTGACCCTGCTATAGGCTACTGAATATTCAGTCCTGACCCTGCTATAGACTACTGATTATTCAGTCCTGACCCTGCTATAGGCTACTGATTATTCAGTCCTTATCCTAACCCTGCTATAGGCTACTGATTATTCAGGCTGGGATTCAATATGCTACTTAATATAATATGATAATAAGACTGCATTCACGATGAATGTTCAGTTCAGTCAGTTCAATCATAAATTAATTCTGGTCTCAGTTTGAGTAGGACTCAGAAACCCATTTCCACCAGATGAAAGAAAGATAGTAATACTATGGATGCATTAGGGGTACATGTCTTGTTAAAGTTAGACACCAGGAGGTATTAAATCCATGGCATGATGTCATGTCTGGATCCTGCACACTACTGGCTGGTGGCTGGAATTCTCCTAGAATGTAGAACTCTAGCTGGTGTTCTGTAGAACTCTCATTCTGTTCCTCTGGATGTTCTGCTGTCCAGTCATTCCAAAATAGAATCTTTACTGTCTGTTGAGATGATCCCTGCAGCTGCTTTGCTTCAACTTTAATTATCACAAACCAATAAAAATCATCACACTAATGAACAAGGTCGTCTGTGTATTTATTAACATTCATAGTACAAAACATTATAGATCGTCTACTGTAGGTATGTTGGTTGAAGCTCAGTGTTAAATTCAAATATCTTTACCATCATCTAAACCAATCTCTATGAAAATTAACAAATCAACTTGGTTGGACACACAACACACTCACACTTTCTTTGGTTACTACCATGTGTTATTTCATAGTTTTGATGTCTTCGCTATTATTCTACAAAGTAGAAAACAGTAAAAATAAAGAAAAACGAATGAGTAGGTGTGTCCAAACTTTTGACTGGTACTGTACAGTACAGTGGAAGTCGGAAGTTTACATACACTAGTTTTAATGACTCCAACCTAAGTGTTTCAACCACTCCACGAATTTCTTGTTGACAAACAATTAGCCTTTTAAAATGATAAACTTGGATTAGCTAACACAACATGTCTTTGGAACACAGGAGTGATGGTTGCTGATAATGAGCCTCTGTACGCCTATGTAGATATTCCGTAACAATTCAGCTGTTTCCAGCTACAATCATTTACAACATTAACAATGTCTACACTGTATTTCTGAACAATTTGCTTTTCTTTCAAAAACAAGGACATTTCTAAGTGACCCGAAAATGTTGAACGGTAGTGTGTGTGTATATATATATATATACAGTGGAAGTTGGAAGTTTACATAGACTTAGGTTGGAGTCATTAAAACTCATTTTTCAACCACTCCACGAATTTCTTGTTGACAAACTATAGTTTTGGCAAGTCGGTTAGGACATCTACTTTGTGCATGACACAAGTACTTCTTCCAACAATTGTTTGACAGATTATTTCACTTATAATTCACTGTATCACAATTCCAGTGGGTCAGAAGTTTACATACACTAAGTTGACTGCCTTTAAACAGCTTGGAAAATTCCAGAAAATGATGTCCTGCCTTTTAGAAGCTTGACTCATTTGAGTCAATTGGAGGTGTACCTGTGGATGTATTTCAAGGCCTACCTTCAATCTCAGTGCCTCTTTGCTTGACATCATGGGAAAATCAAAAGAAATCAGCCAAGACCTCAGACAAAAAATTGGAGACCTCCACAAGTCTGGTTCATCCTTGGGAGCAATTTCCAAACACTTGAAAGTACCACGTTCATCTGTACAAACAGTTTTACGCAAGTATAAACACCATGGGACCACGCAGCCATCACACCGCTCAGGAAGGAGATGCGTTCTGTCTCTTAGAGATGAATGTACTTTGGTGCAACAAGTGCAAATCAATCCCAGAACAACCGCAAAGGACCTTGTGAAGATGCTGGAGGAAACAGGTACAAAAGTATCTATGTCCATAGTAAAACGAGTCCTATATCGACATAACCTGAAAGGCCGCTTGGCAAGGAAGAAGCCACTGCTCCAAAACCGCCATAAAAAAAGCCAGACTACGGTTTGCAACTGCACATGGGGACAAAGATTGTACTTTTTGGAGAAATGTCCTCTGGTCTGATGAAACAAAAAGAGACCTGTTTGGCATTAACTTCTACTTCATCACAATCCCGGATCCGGGAGCACCCCCATCAGTAAAAAAGCTGACTAGCATAGCCTAGCATAGCGTCACAAGTAAATGCTAGCATCTAAATATCATTAAATCACAAGTCCAAGACACCAGATGAAAGATACACATCTTGTGAATCCAGCCATCATTTCTGATTTTTAAAATGTTTTACAGGGAAGACACAATATGTATTTCTATTAGCTAACCACGATAGCAAAAGACACAACTTTTTTTCCCCACCATTTTTTTCCTGCATAGGTAGCTATCACAATTTCGACCAAATAAAGATATAAATAGTCACTAACCAAGAAACAACTTCATCAGATGACAGTCTGATAACATATTTATTGTATAGCATATGTTTTGTTAGAAAAATGTGCATATTTCAGGTATAAATCATAGTTTTACATTGCAGCCACCATCACAACTCTCACCAAAGCAACTAGAATAACTACAGAGACCAACGTGAATTACCTAAATACTCATCATAAAACATTTATGAAAAATACACAGCGTACAGCAAATGAAAGACAAAGATCTTGTGAATCCAGCCAATATTTCAGATTTTTTAAGTGTTTTACAGCGAAAACACAATATAGCATTATATTAGCTTACTACAATAGCCAACCACACAACAGCATTGATTCAAGCCAACAATAGCGATAACGAATAAACCAGCAAAAGATATAAATTTTTTCACTAACCTTCTCAAACTTCTTCAGATGACAGTCCTATAACATCATATTACACAATACATATAGAGTTTGTTCGAAAATGTGCATATTTAGCGGCACAAATCGTGGTTATTCAATGAGAATAGTAGCCAAGCTGCCAACAAAATGTCGGGAGAAATCTTGGGAGAGGCACCTAATCTAATCAGTAACTAATCATAAACTTGACAAAAAAATACAGATTGGACAGCAAATGAAAGATACATTAGTTCTTAATGCAACCGCTGTGTTAGATTTTTAAAATTAACGTTACCACGACATACAGCGTGCGTTAAAGCGAGACCGCACCGAAATTAATGGCGGAATAGTAGTTTCACATTTTTGATTTTTACTTTTTGATGTGCTTCCATCAGAATCTTGGGCAAGTTGTCCTTTGTCCAGAAGAATCGTTGCTCCGGTTGTAGATTGTCGCCTTCAACTTTGGAATTAGCAGTAAACATTAGCCATGTGGCCCAGACGTGCCCAACTCACTATAACGCAGCACAAAGAAATATCCGAAAATCGCAATATACTGATATAAACTGATATAACTCGGTTTAAAATAACAACATTATGATGTCTTTAACACCTATATCGAATAAAATCAGAGCCGGATATATCTAAGGCCTATAACGGGAGCTTTCCAGAACGCCATCCTGAGGTCTGTCTTGCGTCATGGCGAATGTTGAAAAGACTGCACCCCACGTTCCAAGACCCTTTATATGGCCTCAGATCTGCCTAGCAACTCCATTCCAATTCTCACTATTTGCTGACATCTAGGGGAAGGCGTATGCAGTGCATGTCGACCAATAGAAGACATGCAAATTAATAAACTGACCCCAGAACAGCCTGCCTGATTTCAGATTTCTCACTTCCTCATAGGAAGTTTGCTCCAACTTGAGTTCTGTTTTACTCACAGATATAATTCAAACGGTTTTAGAAACTAGAGAGTGTTTTCTATCCAATAGTAATAATAATATGCATATTGTACGAGCAAGAATTGAGTACGAGGCAGTTTAATTTGGGAACGACATTTTTACAAAGTGAAAACAGCACCCCCTATTGAGAAAAGGTTTTAATCACCATCGTTATGTTTGGAGGAAAAAGGGGGTGGCTTGCAAGCTGAAGAACACCATCCCAACCGTGAAGCACAGGGGTGGCAGCATCATGTTGTGGGGGTGCTTTGCTGGAGGGACTGGTGCACTTCACAAATTAGATGGCATCTTGAGGCAGGAAAATTATGTGGATATATTGAAGCAACATCTCAAGACATCAGTCAGGAAGTTAATGCTTGGTCGCAAATGGGTCTTCCAAATGGACAACGACCCCAAGCATACTTCCAAAGTTGTGGCAAAATGCCTTAAGGACAACAAAGTCAAGGTATTGGAGTGGCCATCACAAAGCCCTGACCTCAATCCTATAGAAAATTTGTGGGCAGAACTGAAAAAGCATGTGCGAGCAAGGAGCCCTACAAACCGGACTCAGTTACACCAGCTCTGTCAGGAGAAATGATCTAGATTGTAGATAGATTGTAGATAGAAATAGATCTAGATTATAGATAGATAGATAGATAGATAGATAGATAGATAGATAGATAGATAGATAGATAGATAGATAGATAGATAGATAGATAGATAGATAGATAGATAGATAGATAGATAGATAGATAGATAGATAGATAGATAGATAGATAGATAGATAGATAGATAGATAGATAGATAGATAGATAGATAGATGAGCACCCCCCCTGTCAGCCACCCTGATAACCCCCCCACACCCACTGAGGACAAACACAAGACACAGATTGTCCTCCTTATGGACTCAAATGGGAAATATATAGAAGAAAAAAAACTTTTTCCCAAACACAGTGTGTCTAAACTCTGGTGTCCAAACACCCAGTGCGCCCTAGACCTTCTGTCTGAGGACAAACTAGGCTCACCTAGCCACATAATAATACACACAGGCACAAACGACCTGAGAGCACAGCAGGAAAGGGTGGCCACAGCACTGAAGGGAGTGATTGAAAAAGCTTCTTCTACTTTCCCCAACGCACAAGTGGTTATCTCCACCCTGCTACCACGAAAAGACTTCCACCCTGCTACAATACAGCGGGTAAACGCAAGCATTTCCCGTGACTGTGCCTCAAAACCAAATGTCTTTCTGGCCCACCACTCCACCCTGGACTTGAACAGCCTCTATGACCAGGTCCACCTCTACAAGGCAGCAGTGCCCACCTTTGCCCGGACTCTAAAGGACATCGCTCTCAAACGCAGCCCCAACACTTCACACAGGAGCAACAGATCAATAGACACCCCACCCAGACCAGCGAGACACCCTCCAAGACCTTCAGGACCCCCCCCTGGACCTACACATAGAGGACCCACGCCAAGAGGACTTACATCCAGACCACAGCACCCCCAGACACACCCCCACCCCAACCAATCAACACCCCCCCACATCAACCATGCCCACACCCAATTTAGGCCCCCTCAGATCAGACCTATGCCACTCCTGCCCACCCCATGCACCCCACCCCCGCAAAGAGGGCATCAACATGGAAGTCACACATACGCCCAGGTAGTGAGCGGGCAAACAGGCCCAACCCCCACTCTTACACTCGCCCAAGCCAACGGCATGTACCAGATGCTCAGCAGGCTCTGCTCACACTTACTGGCCTGAGGCCAAACCACGACCAACAACATTGGACACTTTATGGAACAAAAAGCCTTCACTATATCATCCTGGAATATCCAAGGCCTGAGGTCATCTGCCTTTGGCCTAAAGAGCAGGAACCCGGACTTCACCAAAGAAATCGGTAATGCAGACATTGTCATCCTGCAAGAAACCTGGTACAGAGGAGACGGACCCACTGGTTGCCCTCTAGGTTACAGAGAGCTGGTAGTCCCATCCACCAAACTACCAGGTGTGAAACAGGGAAGGGACTCAGGGGGAATGCTAATTTGGTATAGAGCAGACCTAACTCACTCCATTAAATTAATCAAAACAGGAACATTTTACATTTGGCTAGAAATTCAAAAGGAAATTATCTTAACAGAGAAAAATGTCCTCCTGTGTGCTACCTATATCCCCCCACTAGAATCCCCATACTTTAATGAAGACAGCTTCTCCATCCTGAAGGAGGAAATCAATCATTTCCAGGCCCAGGGACATGTTTTAGTCTGTGGCGACCTAAATGCCAGAACTGGACAAGAACCTGACACCCTCAGCACACAGGGGGACAAACACCTTCCTGCAGGTGACAGCATTCCCTCCCCCATATGCCCCCCTAGGCACAACTACGACAACATAACCAACAAAAACGGGTCACAACTCCTGCAGCTCTGTCGCACGCTGGGTATGTACATAGTCAATGGTAGGCTTCGAGGGGACTCCTATGGTAGGTTCACCTATAGCTCATCTCTTGGCAGTAGCACTGTAGACTACATTATCACTGACCTCAACCCAGAGTCTCTCAGAGCGTTCACAGTCAGCCCACTGACACCCCTATCAGACCACAGCAAAATCACAGTCTACTTGAACAGAGCAATACTCAATCATGAGGCATCAAAGCCAAAGGAACTGAGTAACATTAAGAAATGCTATAGATGGAAGGAATGCAGTTTGGAAACCTACCAAAAAACAATTAGACAACAGCAAATTCAATCCCTTTTAGACAACTTCCTGGGTAAAACGTTCCACTGCAATAGTGAAGGTGTAAACTTGGCAGTAGAAAATCTTAACAGTATATTTGACCTCTCAGCTTCCCTATCAAATCTAAAAATCTCAAATAGAAAACCGAAGAAAATGAACAACAATGACAAATGGTTTGATGAAGAATGCAAAAATCTAAGAAATAAATTGAGAAACCTGTCCAACCAAAAACATAGAGACCCGGAAAACCTGAGTCTACGCCTTCACTATGGTGAATCACTAAAACAATACAGAAATACACTACGGAAAAAGAAGGAACAGCACGTCAGAAATCAGCTCAATGTAATTGAAGAATCCATAGACTCTAACCACTTCTGGGAAAATTGGAAAACACTAAACAAACAACAACACAAAGAATTATCTATCCAAAATGGAGATGTATGGGTAAACCACTTCTCCAATCTTTTTGGCTCTATAACAAAGAATAAAGAGCAAAAACATATACATGATCAAATACAAATCCTAGAATCAACTATTAAAGACTACCAGAACCCACTGGATTCTCCAATTACCTTGAACGAGTTACAGGACAAAATAAAAACCCTCCAACCCAAAAAGGCCTGTGGTGTTGATGGTATCCTTAATGAAATGATCAAATATACAGACAACAAATTCCAATTGGCTATACTAAAACTTTTTAACATCGTCCTTAGCTCTGGCATCTTCCCCAATATTTGGAACCAAGGACTGATCACCCCAATCCACAAAAGTGGAGACAAATTTGACCCCAATAACTACCGTGGAATATGCGTCAACAGTAACCTTGGGAAAATACTCTGCACTATCATTAACAGCAGACTCGTACATTTCCTCAATGAAAACAATGTACTGAGCAAATGTCAAATTGGCTTTTTACCAAATTACCGTACAACAGACCATGTATTCACCCTACACACCCTAATTGACAACCAAACAAACCAAAACAAAGGCAAAGTCTTCTCATGCTTTGTTGATTTCAAAAAAGCCTTCGACTCAATTTGGCATGAGGGTCTGCTATACAAATTGATGGAAAGTGGTGTTGGGGGTAAAACATACGACATCATAAAATCCATGTACACAAACAACAAGTGTGCGGTTAAAATTGGCAAAAAACACACACATTTCTTCACACAGGGTCGTGGGGTGAGACAGGGATGCAGCTTAAGCCCCACCCTCTTCAACATATATATCAACGAATTGGCGCGGGCACTAGAACAGTCTGCAGCACCCGGTCTCACCCTACTAGACTCTGAAGTCAAATGTCTACTGTTTGCTGATGATCTGGTGCTTCTGTCACCAACCAAGGAGGGCCTACAGCAGCACCTAGATCTTCTGCACAGATTCTGTCAGACCTGGGCCCTGACAGTAAATCTCAGTAAGACCAAAATAATGGTGTTCCAAAAAAGGTCCAGTCGCCAGGACCACAAATTCCATCTAGACACCGTTGCCCTAGAGCACACAAAAAACTATACATACCTCGGCCTAAACATCAGCGCCACAGGTAACTTCCACAAAGCTGTGAACGATCTGAGAGACAAGGCAAGAAGGGCATTCTATGCCATCAAAAGGAACATAAATTTCAACATACCAATTAGGATCTGGCTAAAAATACTTGAATCAGTCATAGAGCCCATTGCCCATTATGGTTGTGAGGTCTGGGGTCCGCTCACCAACCAAGATTTCACAAAATGGGACAAACACCAAATTGAGACTCTGCATGCAGAATTCTGCAAAAATATCCTCCGTGTACAACGTAGAACACCAAATAATGCATGCAGAGCAGAATTAGGCCGATACCCACTAATTATCAAAATCCAGAAAAGAGCCGTTAAATTCTACAACCACCTAAAAGGAAGCGATTCCCAAACCTTCCATAACAAAGCCATCACCTACAGAGAGATGAACCTGGAGAAGAGTCCCCTAAGCAAGCTGGTCCTAGGGCTCTGTTCACAAACACAAACACACCCCACAGAGCCCCAGGACAACAGCACAATTAGACCCAACCAAATCATGAGAAAACAAAAAGATAATTACTTGACACATTGGAAAGAATTAACAAAAAAACAGAGCAAACTAGAATGCTATTTGGCCCTAAACAGAGAGTACACAGTGGCAGAATACCTGACCACTGTGACTGACCCAAACTTAAGGAAAGCTTTGACTATGTACAGACTCAGTGAGCATAGCCTTGCTATTGAGAAAGGCCGCCGTAGGCAGACATGGCTCTCAAGAGAAGACAGGCTATGTGCTCACTGCCCACAAAATGAGGTGGAAACTGAGCTGCACTTCCTAACCTCCTGCCCAATGTATGACCATATTAGAGAGACATATTTCCCTCAGATTACACAGATCCACAAAGAATTCGAAAACAAATCCAATTTTGATAAACTCCCATATCTACTGGGTGAAATTCCACAGTGTGCCTTCACAGCAGCAAGATTTGTGACCTGTTGCCACAAGAAAAGGGCAACCAGTGAAGAACAAACACCATTGTAAATACAACCCATATTTATGTTTATTTATTTTAACTTGTGTGCTTTAACCATTTGTACATTGTTACAACACTGTATATATATAATATGACATTTGTAATGTCTTTATTGTTTTGAAACTTCTGTATGTGTAATGTTTACTGTTAATTTTTATTTTTTTCTTCACTTTTGTATATTATCTACCTCACTTGCTTTGGCAATGTTAACACATGTTTCCCATGCCAATAAAGCCCCTTGAATTGAATTGAATAGATAGATAGATAGATAGATAGATAGATAGATAGATAGATAGATAGATAGATAGATAGATAGATAGATAGATAGATAGATAGATAGATAGATAGATAGATAGATAGATAGATAGATAGATAGATAGATAGATAGATAGATAGATAGATAGATAGATAGATGTAGATAGATAGATAGATAGATCTAGATAGTAGATAGATAGATAGATCTATATAGTAGATAGATAGATAGATAGATAGATAGATAGATAGATAGATAGATAGATAGATAGATAGATAGATAGATAGATAGATAGATAGATAGATAGATAGATAGATAGATAGATGTGAAGAACAAACACCATTGTAAATACAACACATATTTATGCTTATTTATTTTAACTTGTGTGCTTTAACCATTTGTACATTGTTACAACACTGTATACATATAATATAACATTTGTAATGTCTTTATTGTTTTGAAACTTCTGTATGTGTAATGTTTACTGTTAATTTGTATTGTTTATTTCACTTTTGTATAATATCTACCTCACTTGCTTTGGCAATGTTAACACATGTTTCCCATGCCAATAAAGCCCCTTGAATTGAATTGAATAGATAGATAGATAGATAGATAGATAGATAGATAGATAGATAGATAGATAGATAGATAGATAGATAGATAGATAGATAGATAGATAGATAGATAGATAGATAGATAGATAGATAGATAGATAGATTGTAGATTGTAGATTGTAGATTGTAGATTGTAGATAGATAGATAGATAGATAGATAGATAGATAGATAGATAGATAGATAGATAGATAGATAGATAGATAGATAGATAGATAGACAGATCTAGATAGTCTGTTCTATGTCATTATTTTATACCTGCTGCTGAAATGTCGCGGCTCTCTCGTCGGATAACGGGCACACACGCCGCACACACAGACGCGCACTGACGGGTCATTGCGATAATGAATTATACATAACATTTTCTGCTTGTCAATTTGGGCCGGTTATAGGCTACTTTGTTTTATAGAGGAACCCCGAAATTGGAAGTGTCGGTAAGGCGCTCTGGACAGCTCCGGCCCAAGTCAAGCTCCATATATGAAGATACGAGCGTTTATTTCAAAGAGCGCTCCATAAGCCACGCCCCAGTGGGCAGAGCTAGGCATGTTGGAGTGGGACACCTTTTAATATGCTGAAGAGCCTCTCATTTTACAATGGGTCCGCCGCGGTTCTGTGTTTCCTGGTTATGGTAATGCATTTGAGACCAGTGTATTGCAGTTAATTTCGTCTTTGACTTTACTGTATCTCTCAGTAGTTAATAGGGAAACAACAACGAGTCCCAGACAGTTCGCAGTAGAACATACCAGAGGAGGGCATCGTTTACTACCTCAATTATTGGGATCATCTGGTTATCACCAGGTGTTGGTTATCTGGTTATCCCCAGTGTTTGGAATACTTTAAACTCGTTGACTAAACTGACCATTGGACGCCTTTTCAGACGGATATTTATTTGTCAAAGGTCCGCGGTGGGATCAGTGTAAACTATGCGATTAAATTGGAGACAGGTTTATAGCAGTGAATGTCTTCTATTAATTTACTGTTATAGTGTTTCTAAGTAGCAGCCATATAACAGTCAGGGAAACGAATTGTTCTCACTTTATGATAGAACATTCACAATGTTCTGCCTTGAGTGTGGCGATCTTTACCTGAATTTTTAGGATTGTCTTGTGATCACACAACTTATTTTGCTCAAATAGAGATTTAAATAAATGGTGTTTAATTTTTTTTTTAAGAGATGGGCCTGGCTAAGAATAGAACATTCCGTGTTCTGCCTGGGTGTGGCGCTGTCTACTGCAATTTTTCTGGATTCTTTTGTGACTGGAACAAAACTTAGCCATGTTCTCACTAAGCCTTATCCTCTACCTCCAGTGTACTGTGCTCTTAACCATGTTCTCACTAAGCCTTATCCTCTACCTCCAGTGTACTGTGGTCTTAGCCATGTTCTCACTAAGCCTTATCCTCTACCTCCAGTGTACTGTGGTCTTAACCATGTTCTCACTAAGCCTTATCCTCTACCTCCAGTGTACTGTGGTCTTAGACATGTTCTCACTAAGCCTTAACCTCTACCCCCAGTGTACTGTGGTCTTAACCATGTTCTCACTAAGCCTTATCCTCTACCTCCAGTGTACTGTGGTCTTAGCCATGTTCTCACTAAGCCTAATCCTCTACCCCCAGTGTACTGTGGTCTTAACCATGTTCTCACTAAGCCTTATCCTCTACCTCCAGTGTACTGTGGTCTTAACCATGTTCTCACTAAGCCTTATCCTCTACCTCCAGTGTACTGTGGTCTTAACCATGTTCTCACTAAGCCTTATCCTCTACCTCCAGTGTACTGTGGTCTTAACCATGTTCTCACTAAGCCTTATCCTCTACATCCAGTGTACTGTGGTCTTAACCATGTTCTCACTAAGCCGTATCATCTACCTCCAGTGTACTGTGGTCTTAACCATGTTCTCACTAAGCCTTAACCTCTACCCCCAGTGTACTGTGGTCTTAACCATGTTCTCACTAAGCCTTATCCTCTACCTCCAGTGTACTGTGCTCTTAACCATGTTCTCACTAAGCCTTATCCTCTACCTCCAGTGTACTGTGGTCTTAGACATGTTCTCACTAAGCCTTAACCTCTACCCCCAGTGTACTGTGGTCTTAACCATGTTCTCACTAAGCCTTATCTTCTACCTCCAGTGTACTGTGCTCTTAACCATGTTCTCACTAAGCCTTATCCTCTACCTCCAGTGTACTGTGGTCTTAACCATGTTCTCACTAAGCCTTATCCTCTACCTCCAGTGTACTGTGGTCTTAACCATGTTCTCACTAAGCCTTATCCTCTACCTCCAGTGTACTGTGGTCTTAACCATGTTCTCACTAAGCCTTATCCTCTACCTCCAGTGTACTGTGGTCTTAACCATGTCCTCACTAAGCCTTATCCTCTACCCCCAGTGTACTGTGGTCTTAACCATGTTCTCACTAAGCCTAATCTTTTCTCTTTCTCTGTCTCTCCTTCCGGGTGGCCTGGGGCTCTTGGATCGCGACTGAGGACAACCTGGTCTGACACATGGATGTGCCTACCCCCCCCCCCCCCCATCTACCAGCCTGTTTGCTGCCTCCATTGGTTATTTCTCCCTCCTCAAGTCATCTGACCCCCTTGATGTGGTGTGATCACTCCCCATACACCCCCAGAAACCTGGATTCCATTGCTTACCGTGATATCTTTATGACAAGTCATCTGACCCCCTTGATGTGCTGTGATCCCTCCCCACGCACCCCCAGAAACCTGGATTCCATTACTTACCGTGACATCTTTATGAAAAGTCATCTGACCATAGGGTCTTGAAGTGTTAGTGCTCTCTCTATAGTCATTATGGATTATTTTTGAGCTTAGTGGCCATTAATACTGGTATTGCCACTTCCTTATTGGAATGGTGAATAAAACAAGACTACGCTTTTAATTAAGACACAATGAAACACATTGTTAGATTGGGCGGCAGGTAGCCTAGTGGTCAGAGCGTTGGACTAGTAACCAGCAGGTAGCCTAGTGGTCAGAGCGTTGGACTAGTAACCAGCAGGTAGACTAGTGGTTAGAGCGTTGGACTAGTAACCAGCAGGTAGCCTAGTGGTCAGAGCGTTGGACTAGTAACCAGCAGGTAGCCTAGTGGTCAGAGCGTTGGACTAGTAGCCAGCAGGTAGCCTAGTGGTCAGAGCGTTGGACTAGTAACCAGCAGGTAGCCTAGTGGTCAGAGCGTTGGACTAGTAACCAGCAGGTAGCCTAGTGGTCAGAGCGTTGGACTAGTAACCAGCAGGTAGCCTAGTGGTCAGAGCGTTGGACTAGTAACCAGCAGGTAGCCTAGTGGTCAGAGCGTTGGACTAGTAACCAGCAGGTAGCCTAGTGGTCAGAGCGTTGGACTAGTAACCAGCAGGTAGCCTAGTGGTCAGAGCGTTGGACTAGTAACCAGCAGGTAGCCTAGTGGTCAGAGCGTTGGACTAGTAACCAGCAGGTAGCCTAGTGGTCAGAGCGTTGGACTAGTAACCAGCAGGTAGCCTAGTGGTCAGAGCGTTGGACTAGTAACCAGCAGGTAGCCTAGTGGTCAGAGCGTTGGACTAGTAACCAGCAGGTAGCCTAGTGGTCAGAGCGTTGGACTAGTAACCAGCAGGTAGCCTAGTGGTCAGAGCGTTGGACTAGTAACCAGCAGGTAGCCTAGTGGTCAGAGCGTTGGACTAGTAACCAGCAGGTAGCCTAGTGGTCAGAGCGTTGGACTAGTAACCAGCAGGTAGCCTAGTGGTCAGAGCGTTGGACTAGTAACCAGCAGGTAGCCTAGTGGTCAGAGCGTTGGACTAGTAACCAGCAGGTAGCCTAGTGGTCAGAGCGTTGGACTAGTAACCAGCAGGTAGCCTAGTGGTCAGAGCGTTGGACTAGTAACCAGCAGGTAGCCTAGTGGTCAGAGCGTTGGACTAGTAACCAGCAGGTAGCCTAGTGGTCAGAGCGTTGGACTAGTAACTGAAAGGTTGCAAGATTGAATCCCTGAGCTGACAAGGTAAAAGCCTGTTGTTCTGCCCCTGAACAAGGCAGTTCCACTGTTCCCCTGAACAAGGCAGTTAACCCACTGTTCCTAGGCCATCATTGAAAATAAGAAGTTGTTCTTAACTGACTTGCCTAGTTAAATAAAACGAAATGAATAAATGTATATGCTTTTACGGTCTGTATTAGGGCAAGTCAAATAGAGATTGGTGGCCAACTGGAAGTGGGACCTCTTTCCCCATTGATTTCCTAAGGCGGAGGTGTTACAGTCAGTTATTCCATACCAAGGCTTGATTGGGCTGAATACCAACTAGTTCATCTCATTGGTACTTAACTCTTCAGTCTGCTGAATATTTCATCAATAAAACATGGATTTATTGGCTGAATAAAGGACACACATATAAAAAATAAGTGAGTTTATCACATTAAAAGTCATTGACAGGAAAAGGCAATGAACTTAATCATTTCTAGTCACAGCTAGAAAATTGTATTGCACTTACGTTTGTAGCTTCACGGTCGTTTGTTGTTTTGTTTCGTTTTGTTATAAGTGTTCGTTTCGTGTTTCTCTCGTCTCTAAATAAAAGAGAATGTATTTTTCACACGCTGCGCCTTGGTCCACTCATTATCCTCAAGACGATCGTGACACCTTCATTTGATTAACTAGGGGGATGGAGAAATGGTTTACAGTAGGCTGGCTGGGGCTCAACTAGGGGAATGGGATGGAGAAATGGTTTACAGTAGGCAGGCTGAGGCTCAACTGGGGGAATGGGATGGAGAAATGGTTTACAGTAGGCAGGCTGGGGCTCAACTGGGGGAATGGGATGGAGAAATGGTTTACAGTAGGCAGGCTGGGGCTCAACTGGGGGAATGGGATGGAGAAATGGTTTACAGTAGGCTGGCTGGGGCTCAACTGGGGGGATGGAGAAATGGTTTACAGTAGGCAGGCTGGGGCTCAACTAGGGGAATGGGATGGAGAAATGGTTTACAGTAGGCAGGCTGGGGCTCAACTGGGGGAATGGGATGGAGAAATGGTTTACAGTAGGCAGGCTGGGGCTCAACTGGGGGAATGGGATGGAGAAATGGTTTACAGTAGGCAGGCTGGGGCTCAACTGGGGGAATGGGATGGAGAAATGGTTTACAGTAGGCAGGCTGAGGCTCAACTGGGGGAATGGGATGGAGAAATGGTTTACAGTAGGCTGGCTGGGGCTCAACTGGGGGAATGGGATGGAGAAATGGTTTACAGTAGGCTGGCTGGGGCTCAACTGGGGGAATGGGATGGAGAAATGGTTTACAGTAGGCTGGCTGGGGCTCAACTGGGGGAATGGGATGGAGAAATGGTTTACAGTAGGCAGGCTGGGGCTCAACTGGGGGAATGGGATGGAGAAATGGTTTACAGTAGGCTGGCTGGGGCTCAACTGGGGGAATGGGATGGAGAAATGGTTTACAGTAGTTAGGCTGGGGCTCAACTGGGGGAATGGGATGGAGAAATGGTTTACAGTAGGCAGGCTGGGGCTCAACTGGGGGAATGGGATGGAGAAATGGTTTACAGTAGGCAGGCTGGGGCTCAACTAGGGGATGGAGAACTGGTTTACAGTAGGCAGGCTGGGGCTCAACTGGGGGAATGGGATGGAGAAATGGTTTACAGTAGGCTGGCTGAGGCTCAACTGGGGGAATGAGTCCCAAAGGTCACTAACGGATCCAGAGTTGGTTCATTATGGTTTCACTACTACTTACCACTGCAACAACTTGGGTCAATTATTCGCCCTTTTATAGAATAACCTTTTTTACTTCTGACCATTAACATTGACTGCGTATCCATTGTCCTTCTACCAAAGTGTGGACTTGCACATTTCTTCTCGTCTCAGAGACTTAACCATGGTGTAAAGTAACTCTATCCAACTCTTCCACCTTTACACCTATCCAATGCTTACACCTTTACACCTACCCAATGCTCACACCTTTACACCTATCCAATGCTAAATCTTTACACCTATCCAATGCTTACACCTTTACACCTACCCAATGCTCACACCTTTACACCTATCCAATGCTAAATCTTTACACCTATCCAATGCTCACACCTTTACACCTATCCAATGCTCACACCTTTACACCTATCCAATGCTCACACCTTTACACCTATCCAATGCTTACACATATCCAATGCGTACACCTATCCAATGCTTACACCTTTACACCTATCTAATGCTTACACCTATCCAATGCTTACACGTTTACACCTATCCAATGCTCACACCTTTGCACCTATCCAATGCTTACACCTATCCAGTGCTTACACCTTTACACCTATCCAATGCTCACACGTTTACACCTATCCAATGCTCACACCTTTGCACCTATCCAATGCTTACACCTTTACACCTATCCAATGCTTACACCTATCCAATGCTTACACCTATCCAATGCTTACACCTATCCAATGCTCACACCTTTACACCTATCCAATGCTTACACCTTTACACCTATCTAATGCTTACACCTATCCAATGCTTACACCTTTACACCTATCCAATGCTTACACATTTACACCTATCTAATGCTTACACCTATCCAGTGCTTACACCTTTACACCTATCCAATGCTTACACCTATCCAATGCTTACACCTATCCAATGCTTACACCTATCCAATGCTCACACCTTTACACCTATCCAATGCTTACACCTTTACACCTATCCAATGCTCACACCTTTACACCTATCCAATGCTCACACCTTTACACCTATCCAATGCTTACACCTTTACACCTATCTAATGCTTACACCTATCCAACAGGTGGCTTCATCAACAGGTGGCTTCATCAACAGGTGGCTTCATCAAAAGGTGGCTTCATCAAAAGATCAACAGGTGGCTCCATCAACAGGTGGCTCCATCAACAGATCAACAGGTGGCTTCATCAACAGATCAACAGGTGGCTTCATCAACAGGTGGCTTCATCAACAGGTGGCTTCATCAACAGATCAACAGGTGGCTTCATCAACAGGTGGCTCCATCAACAGGTGGCTCCATCAACAGGTTGCACCATCAACAGGTGGCACCATCAACAGGTGGCACCATCAAAAGATCAACAGGTGGCTTCATCAACAGGTGGCTCCATCAACAGATCAACAGGGGGCTCCATCAACAGGTGGTTTCATCAAAAGATCAACAGGTGGCTCCATCAACAGATCAACAGGTGGCTCCATCAACAGGTGGCTTCATCAACAGGTGGCTTCGTCAACAGATCAACAGGTGGCTCCATCAACAGATCAACAGGTGGCTCCATCAACAGGTGGCTTCATCAACAGATCAACAGGTGGCTCCATCAACAGATCAACAGGTGGCTCCATCAACAGGTGGCTTCATCAACAGATCAACAGGTGGCTTCATCAACAGATCAACAGGTGGCTCCATCAACAGATCAACAGGTGGCTCCATCAACAGGTGGCTCCATCAACAGGTGGCTCCATCAACAGGTGGCTCCATCAACAGGTGGCTCCATCAACAGGTGGCTCTATCAACAGGTGGCTTCATCAACAGGTGGCTTCATCAACAGGTGGCTCCATCAACAGGTGGCTTCATCAACAGGTGGCTCTATCAACAGGTGGCTCCATCAAAATATCAACAGGTGGCTTCATCAACAGGTGGCTCCATCAACAGGTGGCTTCATCAACAGGTGGCTCCATCAACAGGTGGCTCCATCAACAGGTGGCTTCATCAACAGGTGGCTCCATCAACAGATCAACAGGTGGCTCCATCAACAGGAGGCTTCATCAACAGGTGGCTCCATCAACAGGTGGCTCCATCAACAGGTGGCTCCATCAACAGGTGGCTCCATCAAAACACAGAACACTACTGTTACTCCCCACAGAATACTACTGTTATTCCCCACAGAACACTACTGTTATACCCCACAGAACACTACTGTCATTCCCCACAGAACACTACTGTTATACCCCACAGAACACTACTGTTATACCCTACAGAACACTACTGTTATTCCCCACAGAACACTACTGTTATTCCCCACAGAACACTACTGTTATTCCCCACAGAACAATACTGTTATTCCCCACAGAACACTACTGTTATACCCTACAGAACACTACTGTTGTTCCCCACAGAACGCTACTGTTATTCCCCACAGAACACTACTGTTATTCCCCACAGAACACTACTGTTATTCCCCACAGAACACTACTGTTATTCCCTACAGAACGCTACTGTTATTCCCCACAGAACACTACTGTTATTCCCCACAGAACACTACTGTTATTCCCCACAGAACACTACTGTTATTCCCTACAGAACACTACTGTTATTCCCCACAGAACACTACTGTTATACCCCACAGAACACTACTGTTATACCCTACAGAACACTACTGTTATACCCTACAGAACACTACTGTTATTCCCCACAGAACACTACTGTTATACCCCACAGAACACTACTGTTATTCCCCACAGAACACTACTGTTATTCCCCACAGAACACTACTGTTATTCCCCACAGAACACTACTGTTATTCCCCACAGAACACTACTGTTATACCCCACAGAACACTACTGTTATTCCCCACAGAACACTACTGTTATTCCCCACAGAACACTACTGTTATTCCCCACAGAACACTACTGTTATTCCCCACAGAACACTACTGTTATACCCCACAGAACACTACTGTTATTCCCCACAGAACACTACTGTTATTCCCCACAGAACACTACTGTTATTCCCCACAGAACACTACTGTTATACCCCACAGAACACTACTGTTATTCCCCACAGAACACTACTGTTGTTCCCCACAGAACACTACTGTTATTCCCTGCACGTATTTTACTATTCCACTTCTTCACAGTTTTGCTAGTGTAATCACATATTCGAAATCTGATATGCCTACTAGTGTGTTTGATAATTAATTATATGAGGCTTCGTAATTTTGCAGACCTTCATGGATTGTTTTGAAAAAGTCATACAAAATAAGCATTGGATATGAAATACTTTATGAAACAAATATCATTTATTGACATTTTTTTATTGTGCATATGCTATGTAGAGATGGTAGGGGGACTCACAACTCATAAACACATCATATTGTCTCTATGTAGAGACGGTAGGGGGACTCACAACTCATAAACACATCATATGTTCTCTATGTAGAGATGGTAGGGGGACTCACAACTCATAAACACATCATATGTTCTCTATGTAGAGACGGTAGGAGGACTCACAACTCATAAACACATCATATGTTCTCTATGTAGAGACGGTAGGAGGACTCACAACTCATAAACACATCATATGTTATCTATGTAGAGATGGTAGGAGGACTCACAACTCATAAACACATCATATGTTCTCTATGTAGAGACGGTAGGAGGACTCACAACTCATAAACACATCATGTGTTCTCTATGTAGAGACTGTAGGAGGACTCACAACTCATAAACACATCATATGTTCTCTATGTAGAGATGGTAGGAGGACTCACAACTCATAAACACATCATATGTTCTCTATGTAGAGATGGTAGGAGGACTCACAACTCATAAACACATCATATGTTCTCTATGTAGAGATGGTAGGAGGACTCACAACTCATAAACACATCATATGTTCTCTATGTAGAGATGGTAGGAGGACTCACAACTCATAAACACATCATATTGTATCTATGTAGAGATGGTAGGAGGACTCACAACTCATAAACACATCATGTTTTATCTATGTAGAGATGGTAGGGGGACTCACAACTCATAAACACATCATATGTTCTCTATGTAGAGATGGTAGGAGGACTCACAACTCATAAACACATCATATGTTCTCTATGTAGAGACGGTAGGGGGACTCACAACTCATAAACACATCATATGTTCTCTATGTAGAGATGGTAGGAGGACTCACAACTCATAAACACATCATATGTTATCTATGTAGAGACGGTAGGGGGACTCACAACTCATAAACACATCATATGTTATCTATGTAGAGATGGTAGGGGGACTTACAACTCATAAACACATCATATGTTATCTATGTAGAGATGGTAGGGGGACTTACAACTCATAAACACATCATATGTTATCTATGTAGAGATGGTAGGAGGACTCACAACTCATAAACACATCATGTGTTCTCTATGTAGAGATGGTAGGAGGACTTACAACTCATAAACACATCATATGTTCTCTATGTAGAGATGGTAGGAGGACTCACAACTCATAAACACATCATATGTTATCTATGTAGAGACTGTAGGAGGACTCACAACTCATAAACACATCATATGTTATCTATGTAGAGACGGTAGGAGGACTCACAACTCATAAACACATCATATGTTCTCTATGTAGAGACTGTAGGAGGACTCACAACTCATAAACACATCATGTGTTCTCTATGTAGAGATGGTAGGAGGACTCACAACTCATAAACACATCATGTGTTCTCTATGTAGAGATGGTAGGAGGACTCACAACTCATAAACACATCATATGTTCTCTATGTAGAGACGGTAGGAGGACTCACAACTCATAAACACATCATATGTTCTCTATGTAGAGATGGTAGGAGGACTCACAACTCATAAACACATCATATGTTCTCTATGTAGAGACTGTAGGAGGACTCACAACTCATAAAGACATCATATGTTCTCTATGTAGAGACGGTAGGAGGACTCACAACTCATAAAGACATCATATGTTCTCTATGTAGAGATGGTAGGAGGACTCACAACTCATAAACACATCATATGTTCTCTATGTAGAGACGGTAGGAGGACTCACAACTCATAAACACATCATATGTTCTCTATGTAGAGATGGTAGGAGGACTCACAACTCATAAACACATCATATGTTCTCTATGTAGAGACTGTAGGAGGACTCACAACTCATAAACACATCATGTGTTCTCTATGTAGAGATGGTAGGAGGACTCACAACTCATAAACACATCATATGTTCTCTATGTAGAGACGGTAGGAGGACTCACAACTCATAAACACATCATATGTTCTCTATGTAGAGACGGTAGGAGGACTCACAACTCATAAACACATCATATGTTCTCTATGTAGAGATGGTAGGAGGACTCACAACTCATAAACACATCATATGTTATCTATGTAGAGACGGTAGGAGGACTCACAACTCATAAACACATCATATTTTATCTATGTAGAGACGGTAGGAGGACTCACAACTCATAAACACATCATATTTTATCTATGTAGAGATGGTAGGAGGACTCACAACTCATAAACACATCATGTTTTATCTATGTAGAGATGGTAGGGGGACTCACAACTCATAAACACATCATGTGTTATCTATGTGGAGACGGTAGGAGGACTCACAACTCATAAACACATCATATGTTCTCTATGTAGAGATGGTAGGAGGACTCACAACTCATAAACACATCATATTTTCTCTATGTGGATTAAGATGATGTCAGGGATCTTCAACTAGTAGGCATAAAACCACCTGAATATTGATATTCATTTAGATGTTTCTTGAAAGTTGGGGTGATTTTGAGAAATGAATCGTTATAACAAGGTCATTGTCAAACAGCCAGTACTTGGGAAACATAGATCAAGGGATGTCCAACCCTCCTGGAGAGTTTCTTCCAGACCTATTTTAAAGAGATAGTTCACCAAATTAATAAATGTTTTGCGTCCTTACCTCGAAAGCAGTCTATGGATAAGCAGACTGCGATCTATGATTTGGTTCCCCTCTATGATTTGGTTCCCCTCCCCATCAACCATTAATATAACATCATTCCTGTGCAGAGCCTTGGTGTAGTGGTAAAACACCCTGGTAACGTGTCACATTACATTTTCCACCTGAGAACATGGATCAATCCCTGCATCCAACCTTCCCACTGTTTCTAGCATTTGCCGATCTCATTTCATTACTGTCTGAATAAACCATCAATTTGTTCTCCCTTCTCCCCCAAAAAATATTAGCACACTTTCCATTTCATTCCCCATTAATCTCAAAGCAAAAGAGTAGTCAGATGTGTTGTGTTCATGTCATGTTTAAAGCATCCTGAATACACCTGATTCTCCACCCTGGTCATAGACCATGTTTAAAGCATCCTGAATACACCTGATTCTCCACCCTGGTCATAGACCATGTTTAAAGCATCCTGAATACATCTGATTCTCCACCCTGGTCATAGACCATGTTTAAAGCATCCTGAATACACCTGATTTTCCACCCTGGTCATAGACCATGTTTAAAGCATCCTGAATACACCTGATTCTCCACCCTGGTCATAGACCATGTTTAAAGCATCCTGAATACACCTGATTCTCCACCCTGGTCATAGACCATGTTTAAAGCATCCTGAATACACCTGATTCTCCACCCTGGTCATAGACCATGTTTAAAGCATCCTGAATACACCTGATTCTCCACCCTGGTCATAGACCATGTTTAAAGCATCCTGAATATACCTGATTCTCCACCCTGGTCATAGACATGTCAAAATTCAGGGAACTGCAGGAAATGAGCTTTAAAACAGTAAATTATTTCTGGGGGAGGACCCCCAGTCCCCCGATCTAGGGATTGTGCCAGGGGGCAATGAAATTCACATAGTAAATCTCACTCCAAGCTTTCTTAAATAATTGGCAGCCCTGAGAAAATGAAATGCTTGCTGAACTTGTTTGGGATGCTCTGGATCATTGTGTACGACAGCGTGTTCCAGTTCCCACCAATATCCAGCAACTTCAACCACAATCATTGAAGAAGAGTGAGACAACATTCCACAGGCCACCATCAACAGCCTGATCAACTCTATGCGACGGAGATGTGTCACGCTGCATGAGGCAAATGGTGGTCACACCAGACACTGACTGGTTTTCTGATCCACGCGCCTACCTTTAAAAAAAAACTGTATTCCCAGTCATGTGAAATCCATTGATAGGGGCCTAATTTATTTATTTCAATTGACTGATTTCCTGGAACTCAATAAAATCTTAGAAATTGTTACATAATGTGTTTATATTTTTGTTTAAAAAATTAGTGTGGTATCTATCGATATTTTTTATATCTATATTTTTTATATCCACAAAAAAATGGTGGATTTGTGTGTGATATATATCTATCGATATAGCAAAACATGCTTTCATTGAATTTCCCCAAAAAAAGTCATGAAAAGGTAACGTAATGGGATCTTACTGTGGTGTGTGAAGAATCCAATACTTGACCTTGTCTGTGGTACAAATCACACTATTGTGGAAGCACCTCCTCTAAGAGTGTGAATCGGGCTGTTTGAGAAGGTTCTGAATCCTAAGCAACCTGCCTACACATTGGTTTAAAGTACAATAGACCAGCAGAGCTACTGTAGTAGATCAAAGCTGCTGGGAACCCCTTGTTTTAAAGAACAATAGACCAGCAGAGCTACTGTAGTAGGTCAAAGCTGCTGGAAACCCCTTGGTTTAAAGTACAATAGACCAGCAGAGCTACTGTAGTAGGTCAAAGCTGCTGGAAACCCCTTGTTTTAAAGTACAATAGACCAGCAGAGCTACTGTAGTAGGTCAAAGCTGTTGGAAACCCCTTGGTTTAAAGTACAATAGACCAGCAGAGCTACTGTAGTAGGTCAAAGCTGTTGGAAACCCCTTGTTTTAAAGTACAATAGACCAGCAGAGCTACTGTAGTAGGTCAAAGCTGTTGGAAACCCCTTGTTATAAAGTACAATAGACCAGCAGAGCTACTGTAGTAGGTCAAAGCTGCTGGAAACCCCTTGTTTTAAAGTACAATAGACCAGCAGAGCTACTGTAGTAGGTCAAAGCTGCTGGAAACCCATTGTTATAAAGTACAATAGACCAGCAGAGCTACTGTAGTAGGTCAAAGCTGCTGGAAACCCATTGTTATAAAGTACAATAGACCAGCAGAGCTACTGTAGTAGGTCAAAGCTGCTGGAAACCCATTGGTTTAAAGCACAATAGACCAGCAGAGCTACTGTAGTAGGTCAATGCTGCTGGAAACCCCTTGGTTTAAAGTACAATAGACCAGCAGAGCTACTGTAGTAGGTCAAAGCTGCTGGAAACCCCTTGTTTTAAAGCACAATAGACCAGCAGAGCTACTGTAGTAGGTCAAAGCTGCTGGAAACCCCTTGGTTTAAAGTACAATAGACCAGCAGAGCTACTGTAGTAGGTCAAAGCTGCTGGAAACCCCTTGTTTTAAAGTACAATAGACCAGCAGAGCTACTGTAGTAGGTCAAAGCTGCTGGAAACCCCTTGTTTTAAAGTACAATAGACCAGCAGAGCTACTGTAGTAGGTCAAAGCTGCTGGAAACCCCTTGTTTTAAAGTACAATAGACCAGCAGAGCTACTGTAGTAGGTCAAAGCTGTTGGAAACCCCTTGTTATAAAGTACAATAGACCAGCAGAGCTACTGTAGTAGGTCAAAGCTGCTGGAAACCCCTTGTTTTAAAGTACAATAGACCAGCAGAGCTACTGTAGTAGGTCAAAGCTGCTGGAAACCCCTTGTTTTAAAGTACAATAGACCAGCAGAGCTACTGTAGTAGGTCAAAGCTGCTGGAAACCCCTTGTTATAAAGTACAATAGACCAGCAGAGCTACTGTAGTAGGTCAAAGCTGCTGGAAACCCATTGGTTTAAAGTACAATAGACCAGCAGAGCTACTGTAGTAGGTCAAAGCTGCTGGAAACCCCTTGTTATAAAGTACAATAGACCAGCAGAGCTACTGTAGTAGGTCAAAGCTGTTGGAAACCCCTTGTTATAAAGTACAATAGACCAGCAGAGCTACTGTAGTAGGTCAAAGCTGTTGGAAACCCCTTGTTATAAAGTACAATAGACCAGCAGAGCTACTGTAGTAGGTCAAAGCTGTTGGAAACCCCTTGTTATAAAGTACAATAGACCAGCAGAGCTACTGTAGTAGGTCAAAGCTGCTGGAAACCCCTTGTTTTAAAGTACAATAGACCAGCAGAGCTACTGTAGTAGGTCAAAGCTGCTGGAAACCCCTTGTTATAAAGCACAATAGACCAGCAGAGCTACTGTAGTAGGTCAAAGCTGCTGGAAACACATTGTTTTAAAGTACAATAGACCAGCAGAGCTACTGTATTAGGTCAAAGCTGCTGGAAACCCCTTGTTATAAAGCACAATAGACCAGCAGAGCTACTGTATTAGGTCAAAGCTGCTGGAAACCCCTTGTTATAAAGCACAATAGACCAGCAGAGCTACTGTAGTAGGTCAAAGCTGTTGGAAACCCCTTGTTTTAAAGCACAATAGACCAGCAGAGCTACTGTAGTAGGTCAAAGCTGTTGGAAACCCATTGTTTTAAAGTACAATAGACCAGCAGAGCTACTGTAGTAGGTCAAAGCTGTTGGAAACCCATTGTTTTAAAGTACAATAGACCAGCAGAGCTACTGTAGTAGGTCAAAGCTGTTGGAAACCCATTGTTTTAAAGTACAATAGACCAGCAGAGCTACTGTAGTAGGTCAAAGCTGCTGGAAACCCCTTGGTAGAGCATGGGTGGAAGAGGCATTGTGATGCTCATGTTAATTTCCTATCTTTTTGGGGGGCTTCAGACCAATGTCCATTCTCACTTAAAACTGAGTTTTTTTTGTTTTTTAATAACACACACACACACACATACATACACACACACAATATATATATATATATTGATTGATCAATACATATTTCTAATTTATTCAGTTAAGCCTCATTGTTGTGTCAAGACTTGGTCATCCACGTACGTTTCGTTTCCGATCCCAATACCGCCCTCGTGTGGATGTAAATACACAGCGCTGCCCTTACTAAAAAAAATATTAGTTTTGAAACTGCAGTAAAAGTGCAGTAACATCAGTCAACTGTGGTATTTTTGGATGCAGTAAAATTACTCTATTGAAAAAGTAATAAAAACAGTGTTATTTTGTACGCAGTATTTGCAACATACAGCAGTTAGACTTCACTTTAACTACAGTTATACTGCACTGACTGCAATCAATTTTTTCGTTAGGGCGGTAGCTCGCCTGGTCCCATTCCAAACTACTGATCCACTCTCCACACTTTCCAGTTCTCTTGTACTTTCCGCGTTTATAAACACAGTGCAGAGAATCTCTGGTCACGAAGTTTATCTCCTTCACAGAGTGAAAAGTTCACCTTCATATTACGAAGAAACCGTCGGGGATAGCAGTGACCAAACAAGTAATCCGGCTCAAATTAAAAAACATTTCTCATTCTGGCCCGGAACCAATGCCATATGTCACGCACGTGTCGTCCGGTTCCTGGAAACGAGCATTAACCCTCTCTCGTCCAAAGCCTCCTTTTCCCGTTTAGAAACAAATACACACCAAAAAAAATTGAATCTTAAGATAATATTGTTAAATAAGATTCCAATATGCCTAACATCTTCAATAATACCATACTATTGGCCTAGTCTGGTACTTCTGGTATTGAACAATGCTACACATAAATAGGCCTA
Organism: Salvelinus namaycush; assembly: GCF_016432855.1. Classification (NCBI taxonomy): domain Eukaryota; kingdom Metazoa; phylum Chordata; class Actinopteri; order Salmoniformes; family Salmonidae; genus Salvelinus; species Salvelinus namaycush. Next base: position 45,810 of record NW_024061331.1, on the reverse strand, counting down.
GTGGGTTATAGGATGGGGGGGGGGGTGATATTGAGCAGCAACAATGTGATGTTTACAGCTTCTCTTATCGGTGTTATTGGACCGAGGGTCGAGACAACTTTTTCGAACTAACTCCATTTCCGGATCACACTCCTTAGTCACCCCGGGTCTTCGCCGCGGCCAGAATCCATGTTGTTTCTGTGTCTCTCCCACAGCGACGGAGCTAGTGAGCGGCCTGTCCAATAACCCTTCACGTTGCTGGGACCTGTGTGTCGAGTGTGTTTGTATTCACCCCCCACCCCACCCCCCAAAAATAAGATGGCAGACTTTCGGGACGACACCGGAGCTCGAGCCCTACTGGCCTTGCAATCTGCCCCGTGTAGCCCTGTTCGAGTCGGGGTGACCTCACCCGCATACCCTCCCAATTTCACCTTCTCGGGCTCTTCGGTCCTGAGCCGGGGCTGCGCAATGCCTCCTCGCCTCGCGTCCCCTCCTCGGGCCCTGGCCAGGCTCGAAGGCCGGGACTTTGATTTCGTCATGCGGCAGCGGACAGTGACTGTAGGCCGTAACTCGTCGCACGGCTCCGTGGACATAAACATGGGTCACTCCAGCTTCATCTCTCGGAGGCACCTCCAGATCACCTTCGAGGAGCCGTGCGGGTTTTCGCTGCGCTGCCTCGGCAAGAACGGGGTATTCGTGGACGGCGTGTTCCAAAGGAGAGGCGCGCCACCCCTGCAACTGCCCCGAGAGTAAGTTAGCAACATTAGCATGCTAGTTAAGCTAACTTTGACTAGCTAAGCTACATAAACAAACACCTGCCACATTCACATCTAGCTGGCTACTGTAAGTTAGCAAACTAACTTGTTGTCTACTCTATACATTAGCCATTCGCATTGAGAACCGACATTGAAAAATATAGCCACAGTCTCCTAACTTGTTACCTACATTGGGAAGATACGAGCTAACTACCTGTTAGCTAAAGTAAATCCATTGCAGACGTGAACAGTCTTATGGAAGGTCTTTAGGAGACTGTACAGTGTAGCTAAACTGAACCATTAGCCACATTTAGAGTTAACTTGTTAGCAAGCTACTCACTGTATCTTAGTGGTTTGACGGACGGTGGTGGCGACATTGCGTCCCGTAAACACAGAATGTAAACAGTCACTCAAATCAGCATGACGGCTATTTACTATCCTATCAAATCAAAGTTTATTGGTCGCGTACACAGATTTGCAGGTGCAGCAAAATACGTGTGTTTCTAGCTCCAACAGGGCACTAATACATAGCAAGTAAAAAATAAAAAATAAAACATTATCCACCCAAAAAACATATCTGAAGGGGTTAATATATACATTAATAATACATGGTAAAGTATGTGGACACCCCCTCAAATTTGAGGATTCGTTTATTTCAGCCACACCCGTTGCTGACAGGTGTGTAATAATTGAACACACAGCCATGCAATCTACATAGACAAACATTGGCAGTAGAATGGCCTTAGTGAAGAGCTCAGTGACTTTCAACGTGGCACCGTCATAGGATGCCACCTTTCCAACAAGTCAGTTTGTAAAATTTCTGCCCTGCTAGAGCTGCCCCAGTCAACTATAAGTGCTGTTATTGTGAAGTGGAAACGTCTAGGAGCAACAACGGCTCAGCCTCGAAGTGGTAGGACACACAATTTTTAAAATGTTATTCATTTAATCTTTATTTAACTAGGCAAATCAATTAAGAACAAATTCTTATTTACAATGACTGCCAAACCCTAACCTAGACAACTCTGGGCCAATTGTGCACCGCCCTATGGGACTCCCAATCACCGCCGGTTGTGATACAGCCTGGAATCGAACCAGGGTCTGTAGTGACGCCTCCAGCAGTGAGATGCAGTGCCTTAGACCGCTGCGCCACTCGGGAGATCCAAACTCACAGGAAAGGAGCGCAAAGCGCATAATTATTGATTTGTTTTGTCTGTCCTCGGTTTCAACACTCACAACAGAGTTCCAAACTGCCTCTGGAAGCAACGTCAGGACAATAACTGTTCATCAGGAACTTCATGAAATGGGTTTCCATGGCTGAGCAGCCGTACACAAGCCTAAGATCACCGTGCCGCAATGCCAAGCGTCAGCTGATCACACAGAGGACAATACTAATAATTGTTTTTGTTGTAATGAGGAACAGGATTCTTAATTCTATGATGTCATGTAAAATCATTTAAATGAATGGCATCAATTAGAGATGCATCTCCTCCTTTCCAGTCACACGTTTTGAAAGTAGAACAGGAACAGCTGCTGTTCTGACCCAGGTGTGTTTTCAGAAGGAAGTGTGGGGCAGGTACAGCTGCTGTTCTGACCCAGGTGTGTTTTCAGAAGGAAGTGTGGGGCAGGTACAGCTGCTGTTCTGACCCAGGTGTGTTTTCAGAAGGAAGTGTGGGGCAGGTACAGCTGCTGTTCTGACCCAGGTGTGTTTTCAGAAGGAAGTGTGGGGCAGGTACAGCTGCTGTTCTGACCCAGGTGTGTTTTCAGAAGGAAGTGTGGGGCAGGTACAGCTGCTGTTCTGACCCAGGTGTGTTTTCAGAAGGAAGTGTGGGGCAGGTACAGCTGCTGTTCTGACCCAGGTGTGTTTTCAGAAGGAAGTGTGGGGCAGGTACAGCTGCCAACGGAACTGTCTGTCTCTGTTTGTCTCTGTCTGTCTCTCTGTCTCTGTCTGTATACTAACCTGGTGCCACCAACTGAAGAACTTAGTGGCACCAGTACCACCAGGGGAAAATGTTAGTCTGGAGTCCTGTACACACACAGGTGTAACCAGGTGTGTTAAAAGGATCCGCCCCTTTTTTTTTTTTTTTTTTTTTTTTTTTTTTTACAATTTTCACCTGAAATGACATACCCAAATGTAAGTTATTGCTGGGTTGGAACTAAAGCCTGCACTACCAGGAGTAGGAAGTGTTCTAATGAAGAGATGTCTAGTAACTCTAACATATACTGAACTAACTTCTCTCCTCTTCCCCATCTCCTCTTCCCCATCTCCTCTTCCCCATCTCCTCTTCCCCATCTCCTCTTCCCCATCTCCTCTTCCCTCTTCCCTCTCTCCTCTCTCCTCTTCCCTATCCCCCATCTCCTATCCCCCATCTCCTCTTCCCTATCCCCCATCTCCTCTTCCCCCTCTCCTCTTCCCCCTCTCCTCTTCCCCCTCTCCTCTTCCCCCTCTCCTCTTCCCCCTCTCCTCTTCCCCCTCTCCTCTTCCCCACCTCCTCTTCCCCACCTCCTCTTCCCTATCCCCCATCTCCTATCCCCCATCTCCTCTTCCCCATCTCCTATCCCCCCATCTCCTCTTCCCCACCTCCTCTTCCCCACCTCCTCTTCCCCACCTCCTATCCCCCCATCTCCTATCCCCCCATCTCCTCTTCCCTATCCCCCATCTCCTCTTCCCCATCTCCTCTTCCCCATCTCCTCTCCTCCTCTAGATGTGTGTTCAGGTTCCCCAGTACAGTGATAAAAATCCAGTTCACCTCTCTGCTGTCTGGGGAGGAGTTGAGAGAGGAGGAGCAGCGGTCTCCCCCCCCCCCCCTCACCCTCCTCCCCCACATCTCCCCCCTCAAGATCAGCATTCCCACAATGCACCATGATGACCTGCGACACCTGGTCAGCCCGCTGCCCTCTCCGACAGGGACCCTCAGGTGAGGACGCACACACCAACACGTTCAGATTCTCCCTGATTGTCTAGTTTTATTTTGGTGATTGTTAGTTCCTAGGCCGTCATTGAAAATACGAATTTGTTCTTAACTGACTTGCCAAGTTAAATAAAGGTAAAATACGTTCTCAAACAACCTGATCTTATTTCAATATAGAGCTCTATCTTTTCTACATACTTTATATCTGCTTTCAGTCGTTTAATTTTACAATGAAAACATTTCTCCTATTATTATTATTATTATTATTATTATTATTATATATATATATATTTATTTTAATATATTTTTTTATTATTATTTTCTTTACTGTTTGGATATAAGCGCCTGAACACTCGCCCCATACTTTTAGAGTCAGAAAAAACCCTGGAAAGAGAGAGGAAGTATTCCAGCATGTTCCCTGTGTGTCTGTCTCCCCCTGGTGGTGTGTGTGTCGTCCTGCACCACGTGGGCCCTCCGGTATCATAGTATGTGTACACAAGCCATATATGGCACGGCAGCCGCTAGCAGGCTCCTGATTGGTCCAACCTCAGGTTTTTGTTTTTTTTCGCCTGGGCCTGTGTTTTTCCTCCTGCTCTCCACTCACTGGTTTCCTTTTCAGAGCTCCCCCTTAGGCCCCACACAAACACTCACTCCCCCATACACACACACTCATTCCCCCATACACACACACTCCACACACACACACACACACACACACACACACACACACACACACACACTCACTCCCCCCCCACACACACACACTCACTCCCCCCCCACACACACACACTCACCCCCCCCCCCACACACACACTCACTCCCCCATACACACACACCCCTTCCCTCACTCCTATCACACTGTGGCCTTTTTCATGCTTGCTACTTTAGCTACTGTAACACCCCCCACAACAATTAACACACTAACACATACACATACACACACACACTAACACACTCCCAAAACAAAAACATTGGACCTTCACGTGGTAATAGGAGCCACTGATCTAGTTGGACAAGTTTATACTGTGTGTTTTTATATTCTCCCCTAACCTCCCCCTCTCCTTGGCAGTTCTCATGCTGTTACTGTTAGGGGGGGGGGGGAAGAGGAGGACTAGAAGAGGGGGAGAGAGACGGAGAAGAGGAGGGATGTGTAGTGAGAGAAGGGGGCGGGGTGTGTGTGCTATCTAGTTCTCTAGTTGTATAGTTTTTAGGTTCCACAGTTCTAAACCTATTTACATAGTTCTACAGTTCTAAACCTATTTACATAGTTCTACAGTTCTAAACCTATATACATAGTTCTACAGTTCTAAACCTATATACATAGTTCTACAGTTCTAAACCTATTTACATAGTTTTACAGTTGTATCGTTGCACTGTTCCAGTTAGTTCTAAGGTTGTTTGATTGGAGTTTTAACTGTTCTCTAGTTCAGCGTTTCCCATCCAGCGGTACTAGGACCTCTGGTGGTACTTGGCCTATCCACAGGAGGTACTTGAGAAGTCTCATGGGACCATAGGCCTAAAATCTGCGGGGGGGGGGGGAGCAAAAATCCTTTGGTGGAACAGTTAAAAGATCAGGACCCACTGCTCTAGTTGTAGAGCTGTACTGTTCCAGTTAGTTCTCCGGTTGTTTGATTATAGTTTTACTGCTCCAGTTAGTTCTACGGTTGTTCGATTATAGTTTTACTGTTCCAGTTAGTTCTCCGGTTGTTTGATTATAGTTTTACTGCTCCAGTTAGTTCAACGGTTGTTTGATTATAGTTCTATAGTTCCAGTTAGGTCTACGGTTGTTCGATTATAGTTCCAGTTAGTTCTACGGTTGTTTGATTATAGTTTTACTGTTCCAGTTAGTTCTACGGTTGTTCGATTATAGTTCCAGTTAGTTCTACGGTTGTTTGATTATAGTTCTATAGTTCCAGTTAGTTATATGGTTGTTTGATTATAGTTCTATAGTTCCAGTTAGTTCTACGGTTGTTCGATTATAGTTCTATAGTTCCAGTTAGTTATATGGTTGTTTGATTATAGTTCTATAGTTCCAGTTAGTTCTACGGTTGTTTGATTATAGTTCTATAGTTCCAGTTAGTTCTACGGTTGTTTGATTATAGTTCTATAGCTCCAGTTAGTTCTACGGTTGTTTGATTATAGTTCTATAGCTCCAGTTAGTTCTACGGTTGTTTGATTATAGTTCTATAGTTCCAGTTAGTTCTACGGTTGTTTGATTATAGTTCTATAGTTCCAGTTTGTTCTACGGTTGTTTGATTATAGTTCTATAGTTCCAGTTAGGTCTACGGTTGTTCGATTATAGTTCCAGTTAGTTCTACGGTTGTTTGATTATAGTTCTATAGTTCCAGTTAGTTATACGGTTGTTTGATTATAGTTCTATAGTTCCAGTTAGTTATACGGTTGTTCGATTATAGTTCCAGTTAGTTCTACGGTTGTTTGATTATAGTTCTATAGTTCCAGTTAGTTATACGGTTGTTTGATTATAGTTCTATAGTTCCAGTTAGTTATACGGTTGTTTGATTATAGTTCTATAGTTCCAGTTAGTTCTACGGTTGTTCGATTATAGTTATTTAGTTCTACAGTTGTTTGATTATAGTTCTATAGTTCCAGTTAGGTCTACGGTTGTTTGATTATAGTTCTATAGTTCCAGTTAGGTCTACGGTTGTTTGATTATAGTTCTATAGTTCCAGTTAGTTCTACGGTTGTTTGATTATAGTTTTATAGTTCCAGTTAGTTCTATGGTTGTTTGATTATAGTTCTAGAGTTCCAGTTAGTTCTACAGTTGTTTGATTATAGTTCTATAGTTCCAGTTAGGTCTACGGTTGTTTGATTATAGTTCTATAGTTCCAGTTAGGTCTACAGTTGTTTGATTATAGTTCTATAGTTCCAGTTAGTTCTACGGTTGTTTGATTATAGTTCAATAGTTCCAGTTAGTTCTACGGTTGTTTGATTATAGTTCTATAGTTCCAGTTAGTTCTACGGTTGTTTGATTATAGTTCCAGTTAGTTCTACGGTTGTTTGATTATAGTTCCAGTTAGTTCTACGGTTGTTTGATTATAGTTCCAGTTAGTTCTACGGTTGTTTGATTATAGTTCCAGTTCTACGGTTGTTTGATTATAGTTCCAGTTAGTTCTACGGTTGTTTGATTATAGTTCTATAGTTCCAGTTAGTTCTACGGTTGTTTGATTATAGTTCTATAGTTCCAGTTCTACGGTTGTTTGATTATAGTTCTATAGTTCCAGTTAGTTCTACGGTTGTTTGATTATAGTTCCAGTTAGTTCTACGGTTGTTTGATTATAGTTCTATAGTTCCAGTTAGTTCTACGGTTGTTTGATTATAGTTCAATAGTTCCAGTTAGTTCTACGGTTGTTTGATTATAGTTCTATAGTTCCAGTTAGTTCTACGGTTGTTTGATTATAGTTCCAGTTAGTTCTACGGTTGTTTGATTATAGTTCCAGTTAGTTCTACGGTTGTTTGATTATAGTTCCAGTTAGTTCTACGGTTGTTTGATTATAGTTCCAGTTAGTTCTACGGTTGTTTGATTATAGTTCCAGTTCTACGGTTGTTTGATTATAGTTCCAGTTAGTTCTACGGTTGTTTGATTATAGTTCTATAGTTCCAGTTAGTTCTACGGTTGTTTGATTATAGTTCTATAGTTCCAGTTCTACGGTTGTTTGATTATAGTTCTATAGTTCCAGTTAGTTCTACGGTTGTTTGATTATAGTTCCAGTTAGTTCTACGGTTGTTTGATTATAGTTCTATAGTTCCAGTTAGTTCTACGGTTGTTTGATTATAGTTCTTTAGTTCCAGTTAGTTCTACGGTTGTTTGATTATAGGTCTAGAGTTCCAGTTAGTTCTACAGTTGTTTGATTATAGTTTTATAGTTTCAGTTAGTTCTACTGTTGTTTGATTATAGTTCTATAGTTGTACAGCTTTACAGTTTGATTTGAGTTTCAACGTTTTTTATCTAACTTTTCCTGTCTATTTTCTTCCTCCTTTCATACGTCTTTCACTCTTCCTCTTCATCTCTCCTACCTCTTCTATTGTTTGAACCATCTGCAGACGCACATACACACTACAGCTTCTGAGCCAAAACAAACACACACTCTCCCCTGGAAGCCAGTGTTTACTTTATTGCCCAGAGGAGGGGCCTGTGTGTGTGTGGTCTTGGGATCTTCCCACTGTAAAGTAGGGATATACAGTGTCTTCAGAAAGTATTCAAACCACTTGACTTTTTACACGTTTTAATGTTACAGCCTTATTCTAAATTGGATTAAATCGTTGTTTTAATGTTACAGCCTTATTCTAAATTGGATTAAATCAATGTTTTAATGTTACAGCCTTATTCTAAATTGGATTAAATCGATGTTTTAATGTTACAGCCTTATTCTAAATTGAATTAAATCGTTGTTTTAATGTTACAGCCTTATTCTAAATTGGATTAAATCGTTTTTTTAATGTTATTGCCTTATTCTAAATTGGATTAAATCATTTTTCCCCCTCATGAATCTACACATAATACCCCATAATGACAAAGGGAAAACAGGTTTTTAGAAATGTTTGCAAAAAAAATAAATATATATCACATTTATGTAAGTATTCAGACCCTTTCCTCAGTATTTTGTTGAAGCAGCTTTGGCAGCAATTACAGCCTCAAGTCTTATTCGGTATGACTCTACAAGCTTGGCACACCTGTTTTTGGGGAGTTTCTCCCATTCTTCTCTGCAGATCCTCTCAAGCTCTGTCAGGTCAGATGGGGAGCGTCGTTGTGCAGCTATTTTCAGGTCTCTCCAGAGATGTTTGATCGGGTTCAAGTCCGGTCTCTGGCAGGGCTGCTCACAGTATTTGGTTATAAATGTAATGTTGCAGGGTGACCATCCTCCAGGAGATTCCAGCTGCTGGGGGTGCAGGCTTTTACTCCAGCCCTGCTCTAACACAATCATGTTGTAAGATATCAGCTCAACAGGAACCTTGATAAGCTGACTGGTGTGTTTGAGCAGGGTTGGACCAAACGCCTGCACACCCAGTATCTCTCCAGATTAGAGGTCGACCGATTATGATTTTTCAACGCCGATACCGATTATTGGAGGACCAAAAAAAGCCGATACCGATTAATCGGCCAATTAAAGAAGATATATATATATACACTGCTCAAAAAAATAAAGGGAACACTTAAACAACACAATGTAACTCCAAGTCAATCACACTTCTGTGAAATCAAACTGTCCACTTAGGAAGCAACACTGATTGACAATAAATTTCACATGCTGTTGTGCAAATGGAATAGACAACAGGTGGAAATTATAGGCAATTAGCAAGACACCCCCAATAAAGGAGTGGTTCTGCAGGTGGTGACCACAGACCACTTCTCAGTTCCTATGCTTCCTGGCTGATGTTTTGGTCACTTTTGAATGCTGGCGGTGCTTTCACTCTAGTGGTAGCATGAGACGGAGTCTACAACCCACACAAGTGGCTCAGGTAGTGCAGCTCATCCAGGATGGCACATCAATGCGAGCTGTGGCAAGAAGGTTTGCTGTGTCTGTCAGCGTAGTGTCCAGAGCATGGCGGTGCTACCAGGAGACAGGCCAGTACATCAGGAGACGTGGAGGAGGCCGTAGGAGGGCAACAACCCAGCAGCAGGACCGCTACCTCCGCCTGTGTGCAAGAAGGAGCAGGAGGAGCACTGCCAGAGCCCTGCAAAATGACCTCCAGCAGGCCACAAATGTGCATGTGTCTGCTCAAACGGTCAGAAAGAGACTCCATGAGGGTGGTATGAGGGCCCGACGTCCACAGGTGGGGGTTGTGCTTACAGCCCAACACCGTGCAGGACGTTTGGCATTTGCCAGGGAACACCAAGATTGGCAAATTCGCCACTGGCGCCCTGTGCTCTTCACAGATGAAAGCAGGTTCACACTGAGCACATGTGACAGACGTGACAGTCTGGAGACGCCGTGGAGAACGTTCTGCTGCCTGCAACATCCTCCAGCATGACCGGTTTGGCGGTGGGTCAGTCATGGTGTGGGGTGGCATTTCTTTGGGGGGCCGCACAGCCCTCCATGGGCTCGCCAGAGGTAGCCTGACTGCTATTAGGTACCGAGATGAGATCCTCAGACCCCTTGTGAGACCATATGCTGGTGCGGTTGGCCCTGGGTTCCTCCTAATGCAAGACAATGCTAGACCTCATGTGGCTGGAGTGTGTCAGCAGTTCCTGCAAGAGGAAGGCATTGATGCTATGGACTGGCCTGCCCGTTCCCCAGACCTGAATCCAATTGAGCACATCTGGGACATCATGTCTCGCTCCATCCACCAACGCCACGTTGCACCACAGACTGTCCAGGATTTGGCGGATACTTTAGTCCAGGTCTGGGAGGAGATCCCTCAGGAGACCATCCGCCACCTCATCAGGAGCATGCCCAGGCGTTGTAGGGAGGTCATACAGGGACGTGGAGGCCACACACACTACTGAGCCTCATTTTGACTTGTTTTAAGGACATTACATCAAAGTTGGATCAGCCTGTAGTGTGGTTTTCCACTTTAATTTTGAGTGTGACTCCAAATCCAGACCTCCGTGGGTTGATAAATTTGATTTCCATTGATAATTTTTGTGTGATTTTGTTGTCAGCACATTCAACTATGTAAAGAAAAAAGTATTTAATAAGAATAGTTCATTCAGATCTAGATCTATGTGTTATTTTAGTGTTCCCTTTATTTTTTGGAGCAGTGTATATATATATATATATAAATATTTATTTGTAATAATGGCAATTACAACAATACTGAATGAACACTTATTTTAACTTAATATAATACATCAATAAAATCAATTTAGCCTCAAATAAATAATGAAACGGGTTCAATTTGGTTTAAATAATGCAAAAACAAAGTGTTGGAGAAGAAAGTGAAAGTGCAATATGTGCCATGTAAGAAAGCTAAAGTTTAAGTTCCTTGTTCAGACCATGAGAACATATGAAAGCTGGTGGTTCCTTCTAACATGAGTCTTCAATATTCCCAGGTAAGAAGTTTTAGGTTGTAGTTATTATAGGACTATTTCTCTCTATACGATTTGTATTTCATATACCTTTGACTATTGGATGTTCTTATAGGCACTTTAGTATTGCCAGGGTAACAGTATAGCTTCCATCCCTCTCCTCGCCCCTCCCTGGCTCGAACCAGGAACACAACGACAACAGCAGTAGGAGATGGTGTCTAATACATGGGATCAGACAGCAGTATGAGATGGTGTCTAATACATGGGATCAGACAGCAGTAGGAGATGGTGTTTAATACATGGGATCAGACAGCAGTAGGAGGAGATGGTGTCTAATACATGGGATCAGACAGCAGTAGGAGATGGTGTCTAATACATGGGATCAGACAGCAGTAGGAGATGGTGTCTAATACACGGGATCAGACAGCAGTAGGAGATGGTGTCTAATACATGGGATCAGACAGCAGTAGGAGATGGTGTTTAATACATGGGATCAGACAGCAGTAGGAGATGGTGTCTAACACATGGGATCAGACAGCAGTAGGAGATGGTGTCTAATACATGGGATCAGACAGCAGTAGGAGATGGTGTCTAATACATGGGATCAGACAGCAGTAGGAGATGGTGTCTAATACATGGGATCAGACAGCAGTAGGAGATGGTGTCTAATACATGGGATCAGACAGCAGTAGGAGATGGTGTCTAACACATGGGATCAGACAGCAGTAGGAGATGGTGTCTAACACATGGGATCAGACAGCAGTAGGAGATGGTGTCTAATACATGGGATCAGACAGCAGTAGGAGATGGTGTCTAATACACGGGATCAGACAGCAGTAGGAGATGGTGTCTAATACACGGGATCAGACAGCAGTAGGAGATGGTATCTAATACACGGGATCAGACAGCAGTAGGAGATGGTGTCTAATACACGGGATCAGACAACAGTAGGAGATGGTGTCTAATACACGGGATCAGACAGCAGTAGGAGATGGTGTCTAATACATGGGATCAGACAGCAGTAGGAGATGGTGTCTAATACATGGGATCAGACAGCAGTAGGAGATGGTGTCTAATACATGGGATCAGACAGCAGTAGGAGATGGTGTCTAATACACGGGATCAGACAGCAGTAGGAGATGGTGTCTAATACACGGGATCAGACAGCAGTAGGAGATGGTGTCTAATACATGGGATCAGACAGCAGTAGGAGATGGTGTCTAATACACGGGATCAGACAGCAGTAGGAGATGGTGTCTAATACACGGGATCAGACAGCAGTAGGAGATGGTGTCTAATACACGGGATCAGACAGCAGTAGGAGATGGTGTCTAATACATGGTATCAGACAGCAGTAGGAGATGGTGTCTAATACATGGTATCAGACAGCAGTAGGAGATGGTGTCTAATACATGGGATCAGGCAGCAGTAGGAGATGGTGTCTAATACATGGGATCAGGCAGCAGTAGGAGATGGTGTCTAATACATGGGATCAGACAGCAGTAGGAGATGGTGTCTAATACATGGGATCAGACAGCAGTAGGAGATGGTGTCTAATACACGGGATCAGACAGCAGTAGGAGATGGTGTCTAATACACGGGATCAGACAGCAGTAGGAGATGGTGTCTAATACATGGGATCAGACAGCAGTAGGAGATGGTGGGGGGGTTAGTCTAGTGGGGGGGTTAGGCTAGTGGGGGGGTTAGTCTAGTGGGAGGGGTTAGTCTAGTGGGGGGGGTTAGTCTAGTGGGAGGGGTTAGTCTAGTGGGAGGGGTTAGTCTAGTGGGGGGGGGTAGTCTAGTGGGGGGGGGGTTAGTCTAGTGGGGGGGGGGTTAGTCTAGTGGGGGGGGGGTTAGTCTAGTGGGGGGGGGGGTTAGTCTAGTGGGGGGGGGGGGGTTAGTCTAGTGGGGGGGGGGGGGGGGGGTTAGTCTAGTGGGGGGGGGTTAGTCTAGTGGGGGGGGGGTTAGTCTAGTGGGAGGGGTTAGTCTAGCGGGGGGGGGGGGTAGTCTAGCGGGGGGGTTAGTCTAGATGTGATTAGTCTAGTGGGGGGGTTAGTCTAGTGGTGTTATTGGCTCAGTGTGGGGTCATTTTAGTGGTGATAGTATGGTGGCGTTGTCATATTGTGGGGTTATGGTGACACCCAGAGGCCTCTTTCAGTATTACATACCACCAAGGTCCAAATAAATTAATGGGTAACACAGCGTAGGGCCCGGCAGCGTACAGTAAATCTGCACAGTTCTTCCAGTACATTTGTGTTTGTAAAATGTTCAGTGTAAAATGGTTAAAAGGAGTCCTAGGATTGTAATGGTTTGTTAACCTGTTTGGGCTGCAAGCCCGACACCGGTACAATTATGACAACATCCAGCTCAAGTGCAGGGCGCGAAATTCAAAAGCTATTTTTTAAAAATATTTAACTTTCACACATTAACAAGTCCAAGACACCAGATGAAAGATAAACTTCTTGTGAATCAAACCAACATGTCCGATTTTTAAAATGTTTTACAGGGAAGACAAAATATGTAAATCTATTAGCTAACCACGTTAGCAAATGACACCACTTTTCTAACTCCATCAGTTTCTTACTCCATCAGGTGCTATCACAAATTCGACCAAATAAAGATATAAATAGCCACTAACCAAGAAACAAATTCATCAGATGACAGTCTGATAACATATTTATTGTATAGGATAGGTTTTGTTCGAAAAATTTGCATATTTCAGGTATAAATCATATTTTACATTTCAGCTACAAATCAGAAAGTGCACCGAAAGCAGCCATAATATTTACAGACACCAACAGACACCAACGTCAAATAGCTAATTACTCATCATAAAACATTTCCGAAAAATATATAGTTTGCAGCAATTGAAAGATAGGCAACTTGTGATTCCAAACAATATTTCCGATTTATTAAATGTTTTACAGCGAAAACAAAATGTATCGCTATATTAGCGTAGCCACAATAGAGAGACACATTTGGGCGCCCACGACCCGTTCACATGCACGACAGATATATGAAATAACATCATAAAATGAGTCTTACTTTGGCTGATCTTTCATCAGAATGTTGAAACAGGTGTCCTCTGTCCAGATGAGTCGTTGTTTCGATTCAGAATGGCAAATTTCCCTCTTCAATTAGCATTGGCACGAGCCGAGTGGCATAAATTTCTCCAACGTAATCAAAGTCAGAGGACGGAACACGGCAAAACTCCCGAATAAAGTTTCAATAATCTGATTAAACTATATTGAAAAAACATACATTACGATGATATGGTCACATGTATCAAAAAAAATTCGAGCCGGAGATGTTAGCCGTTCGTTACGAAGGCAAAACAGAAGTCAATCCCACTTCCTTCAGAGTACCGGAAGTGGACGCTCACGTCAAAGAAATAGGTTTTTTTTCCACCACAGACAAGATGAGCACAAAAATTTCTTCTCTGACATCCTCTTTACACCAATAGGAAGGCGTATAGAGTGTCAGCAGACTCCTAAGTGTCAAGACCATGTATAGGCATCAAGTTGAAAAGAGCATAGATTTCTGACATTTCACTTCCTGGTCAGGAAAAGTGCTGCAGAAGGACTTCTGTTTCACTCAGAGAAATAATTCCAACTGTTTTAGAAACTAGAAAGTGTTTTCTATCCAAAAAGAATAATAATATTCATATTGTACGAGCAAGATTTGAGTAGGAGGCCGTTTGAAATGGGCACGATTTCACTGGCTACTCAACACTTTGCCTTGCAGCCATAAGAAGTTAAACTTTGAACTCAATGGTTTCTGTTTGACATTTTTAAGTAAAAAAATGATGAGTCTATTCGCAATTCCGTTAGGTGGAGTTCTATTCTAGATCTTTCTCTCCTCCTCTGCAGTGTCCCTAACTCGTGCCCGGCCAGTCCGAGGGGTGCGGGGTCATCGGGTTATCGCTACGGACGCAACGTGACCTCTGACCTACAGCTGGCTGCGGAGTTCGCTGCCAAGGCTGTCTCCGAGCAACAGAGGGGCGTTGCCGAGCAACATGGAGAGTCCGGCGGTGGAGACAGCCCCAAGGTATACCTCACTCTGTGTGTGTGTGTGTGTGTGTGTGTGTGTGTGTGTGTGTGTGTGTGTGTGTGTGTGTGTGTGTGTGTGTGTGTGTGTGTGTGTGTGTGTGTGTGTGTGTGTGTGTGTGTGTGTTAACCCCTCTCTCCTGTCTTATCCAGGATGAATCTAAGCCTCCCTACTCGTACGCCCAGCTGATCGTCCAGGCCATCTCTTCAGCACCAGACAGACAGCTGACCCTGTCTGGAATCTACACACACATCACCAAACACTATCCCTACTATCGCACTGCTGACAAGGGCTGGCAGGTAACTAGACACATCACCAAACACTATCCCTACTACCGCACTGCTGACAAGGGCTGGCAGGTAACTAGACACATCACCTACCACTACTACCAGGTAACTAGACACATCACCTACCACTACTACCAGGTAACTAGACACATCACCTACCACTATCCCTACTATCGCACTGCTGACAAGGGCTGGCAGGTAACTAGACACATCACCTACCACTACTACCAGGTAACTAGACACATCACCTACCACTATCCCTACTATCGCACTGCTGACAAGGGCTGGCAGGTAACTAGACACATCACCTACCACTACTACCAGGTAACTAGACACATCACCTACCACTACTACCAGGTAACTAGACACATCACCTACCACTACTACCAGGTAACTAGACACATCGCCTACCACTATCCCTACTATCGCACTGCTGACAAGGGCTGGCAGGTAACTAGACACATCACCTACCACTATCCCTACTATCGCACTGCTGACAAGGGCTGGCAGGTAACTAGACACATCACCTACCACTACTACAAGGTAACTAGACACATCACCTACTACTACTACCAGGTAACTAGACACATCACCTACCACTATCCCTACTATCGCACTGCTGACAAGGGCTGGCAGGTAACTAGACACATCACCTACCACTACTACCAGGTAACTAGACACATCACCTACCACTATCCCTACTATCGCACTGCTGACAAGGGCTGGCAGGTAACTAGACACATCACCTACTACCAGGTAACTAGACACATCACCTACCACTACCCCTACTACCGCACTGCTGACAAGGGCTGGCAGGTAACTAGACACATCGCCTACCACTATCCCTACTATCGCACTGCTGACAAGGGCTGGCAGGTAACTAGACACATCACCTACCACTATCCCTACTATCGCACTGCTGACAAGGGCTGGCAGGTAACTAGACACATCACCAACCACTACTACCAGGTAACTAGACACATCACCAACCACTACTACCAGGTAACTAGACACATCACCTACCACTATCCCTACTATCGCACTGCTGACAAGGGCTGGCAGGTAACTAGACACATCACCTACCACTATCCCTACTATCGCACTGCTGACAAGGGCTGGCAGGTAACTAGACACATCACCTACTACCAGGTAACTAGACACATCACCTACCACTACTACAAGGTAACTAGACACATCACCTACCACTACTACCAGGTAACTAGACACATCACCTACCACTATCCCTACTATCGCACTGCTGACAAGGGCTGGCAGGTAACTAGACACATCACCTACCACTATCCCTACTATCGCACTGCTGACAAGGGCTGGCAGGTAACTAGACACATCACCAACCACTACTACCAGGTAACTAGACACATCACCTACCACTATCCCTACTATCGCACTGCTGACAAGGGCTGGCAGGTAACTAGACACATCACCTACCACTACTACCAGGTAACTAGACACATCACCTACTACCAGGTAACTAGACACATCACCTACTACCAGGTAACTAGACACATCACCTACTACTACTACCAGGTAACTAGACACATCACCTACCACTATCCCTACTATCGCACTGCTGACAAGGGCTGGCAGGTAACTAGACACATCACCTACCACTATCCCTACTATCGCACTGCTGACAAGGGCTGGCAGGTAACTAGACACATCACCTACTACCAGGTAACTAGACACATCACCTACCACTACTACCAGGTAACTAGACACATCACCTACCACTACCCCTACTACCGCACTGCTGACAAGGGCTGGCAGGTAACTAGACACATCACCTACCACTATCCCTACTACCGCACTGCTGACAAGGGCTGGCAGGTAACTAGACACATCGCCTACCACTATCCCTACTATCGCACTGCTGACAAGGGCTGGCAGGTAACTAGACACATCACCTACCACTATCCCTACTATCGCACTGCTGACAAGGGCTGGCAGGTAACTAGACACATCACCTACCACTATCCCTACTATCGCACTGCTGACAAGGGCTGGCAGGTAACTAGACACATCACCTACCACTACTACCAGGTAACTAGACACATCACCTACTACCAGGTAACTAGACACATCACCTACTACCAGGTAACTAGACACATCACCTACCCCTACTACCAGGTAACTAGACACATCACCTACCACTACTACCAGGTAACTAGACACATCACCTACCCCTACTACCAGGTAACTAGACACATCACCTACCACTATCCCTACTATCGCACTGCTGACAAGGGCTGGCAGGTAACTAGACACATCACCTACCACTACTACCAGGTAACTAGACACATTACCTACCACTACTACCAGGTAACTAGACACATCACCTACCACTACCCCTACTATCGCACTGCTGACAAGGGCTGGCAGGTAACTAAACACATCACCTACCACTATCCCTACTATCGCACTGCTGACAAGGGCTGGCAGGTAACTAAACACATCACCTACCACTACCCCTACTATCGCACTGCTGACAAGGGCTGGCAGGTAACTAGACACATCACCTACCACTACCCCTACTATCGCACTGCTGACAAGGGCTGGCAGGTAACTAGACACATCACCTACCACTACTACCAGGTAACTAGACACATCACCTACCACTATCCCTACTATCGCACTGCTGACAAGGGCTGGCAGGTAACTAGACACATCACCTACCACTACCCCTACTATCGCACTGCTGACAAGGGCTGGCAGGTAACTAGACACATCACCTACCACTACTACCAGGTAACTAGACACATCACCTACCACTACTACCAGGTAACTAGACACATCACCTACCACTACTACCAGGTAACTAGACACATCACCTACCACTACCCCTACTACCGCACTGCTGACAAGGGCTGGCAGGTAACTAGACACATCACCTACCACTACTACCAGGTAACAAGACACATCACCTACCACTACTACCAGGTAACTAGACACATCACCTACCACTACTACCAGGTAACTAGACACATCACCTACCACTACCCCTACTACTGCACTGCTGACAAGGGCTGGCAGGTAACTAGACACATCACCTACCACTACTACCAGGTAACTAGACACATCACCTACTACCAGGTAACTAGACACATCACCTACCACTACCCCTACTACCGCACTGCTGACAAGGGCTGGCAGGTAACTAGACACATCACCTACCACTACTACCAGGTAACTAGACACATCACCTACCACTACTACCAGGTAACTAGACACATCACCTACCACTACTACCAGGTAACTAGACACATCACCTACCACTACTACCAGGTAACTAGACACATCACCTACTACTACTACCAGGTAACTAGACACATCACCTACTACTACTACCAGGTAACTAGACACATCACCTACCACTACTACCAGGTAACTAGACACATCACCTACCACTACTACCAGGTAACTAGACACATCACCTACCACTACTACCAGGTAACTAGACACATCACCTACTACTACTACCAGGTAACTAGACACATCACCTACCACTACTACCAGGTAACTAGACACATCACCTACTACTACTACCAGGTAACTAGACACATCACCTACCACTATCCCTACTATCGCACTGCTGACAAGGGCTGGCAGGTAACTAGACACATCACCTACCACTATCCCTACTATCGCACTGCTGACAAGGGCTGGCAGGTAACTAGACACATCACCTACCACTATCCCTACTATCGCACTGCTGACAAGGGCTGGCAGGTAACTAGACACATCACCTACTACCAGGTAACTAGACACATCACCTACTACCAGGTAACTAGACACATCACCTACCACTACTACAAGGTAACTAGACACATCACCTACCACTACTACAAGGTAACTAGACACATCACCTACCCCTACTACCAGGTAACTAGACACATCACCTACCACTATCCCTACTATCGCACTGCTGACAAGGGCTGGCAGGTAACTAGACACATCACCTACCACTACTACCAGGTAACTAGACACATCACCTACCACTACTACCAGGTAACTAGACACATCACCTACCACTACTACCAGGTAACTAGACACATCACCTACTACCAGGTAACTAGACACATCACCTACCACTACTACCAGGTAACTAGACACATCACCTACCACTACCCCTACTACCGCACTGCTGACAAGGGCTGGCAGGTAACTAGACACATCACCTAACACTACTACCAGGTAACTAGACACATCACCTACTACCAGGTAACTAGACACATCACCTACCACTACTACCAGGTAACTAGACACATCACCTACTACCAGGTAACTAGACACATCACCTACCACTACTACCAGGTAACTAGACACATCACCTACCCCTACTACCAGGTAACTAGACACATCACCTACCACCAGGTCATCTGTAGTTAACTAGGTTTTTGATGGAATGTTGTATTCTCTCTCTCCAAAGTAAATATTTTTTGTTGTTGTAATTTCTGAAGTATCACCAACTATCGTCCCCTTCCTCTGTTCTCAGAACTCGATCCGCCACAACCTTTCTCTGAACCGTTACTTCCTGAAGGTGGCTCGTAGCCAGGAGGAGCCTGGGAAAGGTAGTTTCTGGCGTGTGGACTCGGCCTCAGAGGGCAAGCTGGTGGAACAAGCCTTCAGGAAGAGACGGCAGAGGGGCGTGGCCTGCTTCCGCACGCCGTTCGGACCGCTCTCATCCAGGTACGACCCCTGATATCTGAACCCTGACCTCTAGCTAATCAAGTTTGTGAAGAGCAACTGGTTAGTAGAACCAGGTGTGTTAGTGCAGGGTTGTAGTAAAAGCCTGCACACACAGTAGCCTCTCTTCAGACCCTCCTTGATGTAGTGACCTGTAAACCCTCAGTTAAACAGTTCATCTGTCTGTTTCTGCCTCTCTTCAGACCCTCCTTGATGTAGTGACCTGTAAACCCTCAGTTAAACAGTTAATCTGTCTGTTTCTGCCTCTGTTTAACTCTCCTCTCTCTCCCCTCTCTCTCTCTCCCCTCTCTCTGCTCTCTCTGCTCTCCCCTCTCTCTGCTCTCTCTCCTCTCTCTGCTCTCTCCCCTCTCTCTCTCTCCCCTCTCTCTCTCTCCCCTCTCTCTGCTCTCCCCTCTCTCTGCTCTCTCCTCTCTCTCCTCTCTCTGCTCTCTCTGCTCTCTCCTCTCTCTGCTCTCTCCCCTCTCTGCTCTCTCTGCTCTCTGCTCTCTCCTCTCTCTCCTCCCCTCTCTCTCCTCTCCCCTCTCTCCCCTCTCTCTGCTCTCTGCTCTCTCCTCTCTCCTCACTGTCAGTTAAACAGATAATCTGTTTGTTTCTGCCTCTGTTTAACTCTCTCCTCTCGCGCTCTCTCCTCTCGCTCTCTCTCGCTCTCTTGCTCTCTCTCCTCTCTCTCGCTCTCTCTCCTCTCTCTCGCTCTCTCTCCTCTCTCTCGCTCTCGCTCGCACTCTCTCCTCTCGCTCGCGCTCTCCTCTCTTCTCCTCTCTTCTCCTCTCTTCTCTCTCAGTTAAACAGTTATAATCTGTTTTTCTGTCTCTGTTTAACTCTCTCCTCTCTCTCTCTGCTTCTGCTCTCGTTTGATTGGATAGAACAAAGTAAGTCTATCTAGCTCGCAGTAAGGTGTGTGTCTGAGTGTGTGTGAGACAATCCTGGAGTGTTTGCTCTTCGCTCTCACCTTTTATTAAGTCCCATTCTCAGTCTGAGTGAGGAGTGTGTTTCACTGGAGGGCGGTGTGTTTCACTGGAGGGCGGTGTGTTTCACTGGAGGGCGGTGTGTTTCACTGGAGGGCGGTGTGTTTCACTGGAGGGCGGTGTGTTTCACTGGAGGGCGGTGCGTTTCACTGGAGGGCGGTGCGTTTCACTGGAGGGCGGTGCGTTTCACTGGAGGGCGGTGCGTTTCACTGGAGGGCGGTGTGTTTCACTGGAGGGCGGTGCTGGAGGGCGGTGCGTTTCACTGGAGGGCGGTGCGTTTCACTGGAGGGCGGTGCGTTTCACTGGAGGGCGGTGCGTTTCACTGGAGGGCGGTGCGTTTCACTGGAGGGCGGTGCGTTTCACTGGAGGGCGGTGCGTTTCACTGGAGGGCGGTGCGTTTCACTGGAGGGCGGTGTGTTTCACTGGAGGGCGGTGTGTTTGCAGTGTGTTAATGCCCTAACCATCTCCCCCCCTCTAGGAGTGCCCCAGCCTCCCCCACCCACCAGGGTCTCCTCTCCCCTCCCTCCAGTGGTCTTCAGACCCCAGAGTGTCTCTCCAGAGAGGGGTCTCCTCTGTCTCACGAACACCATCACCACCACGACCTGGCTCATAAACTGGCCTCCGTACCAGAGTACAGATATACACAGAGCGCCCCAGGTAGGAACACATCTACACCATAAACTGTCCTCACTAGATACAGAGCCCCCCAGGTAGGAACACATCTACACCATAAACTGTCCTCCTCACTAGATACAGAGCCCCCCAGGTAGGAACACATCTATACCATAAACTGTCCTCCTCACTAGATACAGAGCCCCCCCAGGTAGGAACACATCTACACCATAAACTGTCCTCCTCACTAGATAGAGCCCCCCAGGTAGGAACACATCTACACCATAAACTGTCCTCCTCATTAGATACAGAGCCCCCCAGGTAGGAACACATCTACACCATAAACTGTCCTCCTCACTAGATACAGAGCCCCCCAGGTAGGAACACATCTACACCATAAACTGTCCTCCTCACTAGATACAGAGCCCCCCCAGGTAGGAACACATCTACACCATAAACTGTCCTCCTCACTAGACACAGAGCCCCCCCAGGTAGGAACACATCTACACCATAAACTGTCCTCCTCACTAGATACAGAGCCCCCCCAGGTAGGAACACATCTACACCATAAACTGTCCTCCTCACTAGATACAGAGCCCCCCAGGTAGGAACACATCTACACCATAAACTGTCCTCCTCACTAGATACAGAGCCCCCCCAGGTAGGAACACATCTACACCATAAACTGTCCTCCTCACTAGATACAGAGCCCCCCCAGGTAGGAACACATCTACACCATAAACTGTCCTCACTAGATACAGAGCCCCCCAGGTAGGAACACATCTACACCATAAACTGTCCTCACTAGATACAGAGCCCCCCAGGTAGGAACACATCTACACCATAAACTGTCCTCCTCACTAGATACAGAGCCCCCCCAGGTAGGAACACATCTACACCATAAACTGTCCTCACTAGATACAAAGCCCCCCAGGTAGGAACACATCTACACCATAAACTGTCCTCACTAGATACAGAGCCCCCCCAGGTAGGAACACATCTACACCATAAACTGTCCTCCTCACTAGATACAGAGCCCCCCCAGGTAGGAACACATCTACACCATAAACTGTCCTCCTCACTAGATACAGAGCCCCCCCAGGTAGGAACACATCTACACCATAAACTGTCCTCACTAGATACAGAGCCCCCCAGGTAGGAACACATCTACACCATAAACTGTCCTCCTCACTAGATACAGAGCCCCCCAGGTAGGAACACATCTACACCATAAACTGTCCTCCTCACTAGATACAGAGCCCCCCCAGGTAGGAACACATCTACACCATAAACTGTCCTCACTAGATACAAAGCCCCCCAGGTAGGAACACATCTACACCATAAACTGTCCTCACTAGATACAGAGCCCCCCCAGGTAGGAACACATCTACACCATAAACTGTCCTCCTCACTAGATACAGAGCCCCCCCAGGTAGGAACACATCTACACCATAAACTGTCCTCCTCACTAGATACAGAGCCCCCCCAGGTAGGAACACATCTACACCATAAACTGTCCTCACTAGATACAGAGCCCCCCAGGTAGGAACACATCTACACCATAAACTGTCCTCCTCACTAGATACAGAGCCCCCCAGGTAGGAACACATCTACACCATAAACTGTCCTCCTCACTAGATACAGAGCCCCCCCAGGTAGGAACACATCTACACCATAAACTGTCCTCACTAGATACAAAGCCCCCCAGGTAGGAACACATCTACACCATAAACTGTCCTCACTAGATACAGAGCCCCCCCAGGTAGGAACACATCTACACCATAAACTGTCCTCCTCACTAGATACAGAGCCCCCCCAGGTAGGAACACATCTACACCATAAACTGTCCTCCTCACTAGATACAGAGCCCCCCCAGGTAGGAACACATCTACACCATAAACTGTCCTCCTCACTAGATACAGAGCCCCCCAGGTAGGAACACATCTACACCATAAACTGTCCTCCTCACTAGATACAGAGCCCCCCAGGTAGGAACACATCTACACCATAAACTGTCCTCCTCATTAGATACAGAGCCCCCCAGGTAGGAACACATCTACACCATAAACTGTCCTCCTCACTAGATACAGAGCCCCCCAGGTAGGAACACATCTACACCATAAACTGTCCTCCTCACTAGATACAGAGCCCCCCCAGGTAGGAACACATCTACACCATAAACTGTCCTCACTAGATACAGAGCCCCCCCAGGTAGGAACACATCTACACCATAAACTGTCCTCCTCACTAGATACAGAGCCCCCCAGGTAGGAACACATCTACACCATAAACTGTCCTCCTCACTAGATACAGAGCCCCCCAGGTAGGAACACATCTACACCATAAACTGTCCTCCTCACTAGATACAGAGCCCCCCAGGTAGGAACACATCTACACCATAAATTGTCCTCCTCACTAGATACAGAGCCCCCCAGGTAGGAACACAGATGCTCAGACAACTAAAGACATTGTTTGCGTCCCCCCCCCCCCCCCAGGTTCTCCAGTACACGGCCAGCCTGTGATCATGGCCGCCCCGCCCCACCCCCTGCCCTCGGGGATGGGTAAACCCCTAACCTTGTTCTCAGGCCCCGGAGTCGCTGGAGGACAGACTCTCCACATGCTACAGAGCCCCCCCAACACCCTCACCATGCTCCGTCTGGTCACCACGGCTACGGCCTCCCACCCTCCAAACGGGTACATCCTCACCCCCGGCGGGGGGCAAAGTCATGGTAGTACCGGCGCTGGCCAGCAGGGAGCAGAGGGCGCCAGCGAGCAGAGAGGTACGGCTAGATTGTGACCCAATCCCAAATGGACCCCTAGACCCTACAATCCTAGAGGATTTGACCAGTGATAGTAATATGGCAATAGTTCTACCTTGCCGTCTGATAGGCTAGGTAGAAATTTTACCATTATAGCTTACACCAATCAAATCATTTGAAATCTCCACAAGTGTATTGTGCTGAAGGTCTGGGATTCCTTATGGATCTGATGCAGACTGTGTATGAACAGACTGTGTATGAACAGACTGTGTATGAACAGACTGTGTATGAACGGACTGTATGAACGGACTGTGTATGAACGGACTGTGTATGAACGGACTGTGTATGAACGGACTGTGTATGAACGGACTGTGTATGAACGGACTGTATGAACGGACTGTGTATGAACGGACTGTGTATGAACGGACTGTGTATGAACGGACTGTGTATGAACGGACTGTATGAACGGACTGTGTATGAACGGACTGTGTATGAACGGACTGTGTATGAACGGACTGTGTATGAACGGACTGTGTATGAACGGACTGTGTATGAACGGACTGTGTATGAACGGACTGTGTATGAACGGACTGTGTATGAACGGACTATACCCCGTAATGAGAAAGCGAAAACCGTTTTTTAGCATTTGTGCAAATGTGAATATAAATGGTCTGAATACTGAATGTCCTACATATTTCTCACCCAGACATGTCAAATCAAATTGTATTTGTCACATTCGCCGAATACAACAGGTGTAGTCACCTGTCACCTTACAGTGACTAACAGTGCCGTTTTAAGAAAAATAAGTGAAAAGTAAAAAAAAATGTAATTAATGTCCAATATATTTCTCCCCGAGACATGAGATATATATATATATATATTTACATTGTCTGGTACTTTCTTTTTTCACATGTTGTTTTCCAGCTGCTGTTTGTTTTTATGAGGTCAATCTGGTCCTGGATTATTTTATACATTAATACATACATATTAATGTCCCCTTTATTTTTGGTGGCAAGGAAAAAGTCGGATTTTGAGTAAAATTATTTATTCAAAATCAGACTTTTTCCTTGCCACCAAAATAAACTTAAAAAATAAAACACACTAATCTGTAGATTTTCCTGAGTTACAGTTCATACAAGGAAATGAGTCATTTGAAATCAAATCATTAGGCCCTAATGTATGGATTTCACATGACTGGGAATACAGATATGCATCTGTTGGTCACAGATACCTTAATAAAAGGTGACATGTCTGGTGAGAGTGCAGGCCATGGAAGAACTGGGACATTTTCAGCTTCCATTAATTGTGTTCAGATCCTTGCAACATGGGGTACATTATCATGCTGAAACATGAGGTGATGGCTTCTCCAGCAGGCCACACCCGTCAGGTGGATGGATTATCTTGACAAAGGAGAAATGCTCATTAACAGCGATGAAAATAAATTTGTGCACAACATTTTATAGAAATCAGCTTTATTTGAACGTATGAAATATTTCTGGAATCTTTTATTTCAGCTTCATGAAACGTGGGACAAAACACTTCACATGTACCTTTATATTGGTGTTCAGTGTATATTAATATCTGTTATATTTCTCCTCCAGACACACAGCAGCAGCAGAATAGGGAGCGAGTGATCCAGTCATTGGAGGGAGCTCAGCAGGGGGGTCAGGGGTCAGAGGGGCGTAGCCTATCTCTGGGGCTACACCAACTTCCTGTCCGCCCTGTCACTCAGAACGGCAAACACACTGCCGTCGCCACGGCTACCGGCGTCGCCAACGCTTACGGTACGGCTACCTTAGCAACCAGTGTTTTTGTTGACGTGGTTGTTATGTTAATGCCGTTGATGTATATGGTGAGTTATGTCTCGTTATGGTGTTGTGTTGACTCTGTCCTTCCTCTCTCCTCTTCCTCCCCTCCCATCCCCACCCCCAGCTCTGACCAGTCCTCTCCAGATCCTGGCAGCCCAGGCCTCCAGCTCCCCCCCAGTCCTGGTGAGCAGACAGCCCAGCGCGGGGCCTGATGTTGGGCCGGAGGTGCCAGGCGACCCCCAGGCTAAGAGGCCTAAGATGGAGGAGGACGAGGGGGCTCCTCCCATTCAGCAGCCGGTCATCGTGGCTATGAGTTCTCAGCCACACGACAACAGGAAGTAGAACTGCTGAAGTCTAACCCCTGACCTGGTGTCTAGAGGAGGAGGAACCTCTCTGGGTGAACCATCTCACCAGTCTGCCCTCTGACCCCTGACCTCAAACCTCCTACTGATAGCTGTCCCGGAACTCTTACTGAAAAGTCATCCATAACTGGTATTGATTAATAACTACCAGTGATCAATAAGCCTGTCCCTGACCTTTAACCCCTGATGCCAGATCTCCCTCTGTAGCGCCATTTGAAACGCACGCCCCCCCCCCCCCCCCCCCCCCCCCCCCCAGGTGTCACCAGGTAGATAAAGGTTTGTCCCAAATGGCACCCTATTCCCAACATAGTGTACTACTTTAGACCAGAGCCCTATTCCCAACATAGTGTACTACTTTAGACCAGAGCCCTATTCCCAACATAGTGTACTACTTTAGACCAGAGCCCTATTCCCAACATAGTGTACTACTTTAGACCAGAGCCCTATTCCCAACATAGTGTACTACTTCAGACCAAGGTTTGAGGTAAGGACCAGCAGACACTGTGGCCCAGGAGAGGGGCCCTGCAGAACCCGGTGTGTGTTCTCCTGCTCTGTAGCGGAGTAGGAGAGGAGGAAGGAGGAGGAGGAGGGAGGAGAGGAGGCTAATCTAATTTAGACGGTCTGATTGTGTTTCTTTAATTTCATCATTAGAAGGTGCTGAGTTCTAACCTGGGTCAACTACACACTGCAAATACTCTGTACTATACTATAATGCTGTAATACGCTGTAGTATACTATAATACTCTGTAGTATACTATAATACTCTGTAGTATACTATACTGTGCTGTAGTATACTATACTATGCTGTAGTATACTATAATATGCTGTAGTATACTATACTATGCTGTAGTATACTATAAAACGCTGTAGTATACTATAATGCTCTGTGGTATACTATAATACGCTGTAGTATACTATAATACTCTGAGGTATACTATAATACGCTGTGGTATACTATAATACGCTGTGGTATACTATAATACTCTGTGGTATACTATAATATGCTGTAGTATACTATAATACGCTGTAGTATACTATAATACTCTGTAGTATACTATAATACTCTGTAGTATACTATAATACGCTGTGGTATACTATAATACGCTGTAGTATACTATAATACGCTGTAGTATACTATAATACTCTGTACTATACTATAATGCTGTAATACACTGTACTATGCTATAATACTCTGTACTACTCTGTGGTATACTATAATACACTGTAGTATACTATGTACTTTACTATAATGCTGTAATACACTATACTATAATACTCTGTCGTGCTCTTCCAACTGAGCCCCACGGAACACAGCACACCTGATTCAACTAATTATCAAGCCTCTGATTGTGTGAATCAGGTGAGCTGGCTCAGAGCTACAACAACATGGTGGAATGTCTGGGGTCCACGAGGAGAGGTTGGAGAACCACTGCTATAGTGTGTGACCCAGATGTGGATCCCAGCTGTGTGTGACCCAGGTGTGAATCTCAGCTGTGTGTGACCCAGGTGTGGATCCCAGCTGTGTGTGACCCAGGTGTGAATCTCAGCTGTGTGTGACCCAGGTGTGGATCCCAGCTGTGTGTGACCCAGGTGTGAATCTCAGCTGTGTGTGACCCAGGTGTGGATCTCAGCTGTGTGTGACCCAGGTGTGGATCTCAGCTGTGTGTGACCCAGGTGTGAATCTCAGCTGTGTGTGACCCAGGTGTGGATCCCAGCTGTGTGTGACCCAGGTGTGAATCTCAGCTGTGTGTGACCCAGGTGTGGATCTCAGCTGTGTGTGTCCTAGGTGTGGATCTCAGCTGTGTGTGACCCAGGTGTGGATCTCAGCTGTGTGTGACCCAGGTGTGGATCTCAGCTGTGTGTGACCCAGGTGTGGATCTCAGCTGTGTGTGACCCAGGTGTGGATCCCAGCTGTGTGACCCAGGTGTGGATCTCAGCTGTGTGACCCAGGTGTGGATCTCAGCTGTGTGTGACCCAGGTGTGGATCTCAGCTGTGTGTGTCCTAGGTGTGGATCTCAGCTGTGTGTGTCCTAGGTGTGGATCTCAGCTGTGTGTGACCCAGGTGTGAATCTCAGCTGTGTGTGTCCCAGGTGTGGATCTCAGCTGTGTGTGTCCCAGGTGTGGATCTCAGCTGTGTGTGTCCCAGGTGTGGATCTCAGCTGTGTGTGACCCAGGTGTGGATCTCAGCTGTGTGTGACCCAGGTGTGGATCTCAGCTGTGTGTGACCCAGGTGTGGATCCCAGCTGTGTGTGACCCAGGTGTGGATCCCAGCTGTGTGTGTCCCAGGTGTGTGTGACCCAGGTGTGGATCTCAGCTGTGTGTGACCCAGGTGTGGATCTCAGCTGTGTGACCCAGGTGTGGATCTCAGCTGTGTGACCCATGTGTGGATCTCAGCTGTGTGTCCTAGGTGTGGATCTCAGCTGTGTGTGACCCAGGTGTGGATCTCAGCTGTGTGTGTACAGTTTCATATTTTAGCATTGTCATGATCATTTTATCCCTTAAAAAGCCTTAAATGTTTCTATTGTTTGTTGTTTTTGTTTATCTAGGGAGCTTTTATTTTTTAACATTAAGGAGGAAGACTTTTATTTTGTAACGTTGCAGACTGCTTCAGAACAGGACTTTTATTTTGTAACGTTGCAGACTGATTCAGAACAGGACTTTTATTTTGTAATGTTGCAGACTGCTTCAGAACAGGACTTTTATTTTGTAACGTTGCAGACTGATTCAGAACAGGACTTTTATTTTGTAACATTGCAGACTGATTCAGAACAGGACTTTTATTTTGTAACGTTGCAGACTGATTCAGAACAGGACTTTTATTTTGTAACATTGCAGACTGATTCAGAACAGGACTTTTATTTTGTAACGTTGCAGACTGATTCAGAACAGGACTTTTATTTTGTAACATTGCAGACTGCTTCAGAACAGGACTTTTATTTTGTAACATTGCAGACTGCTTCAGAACAGGACTTTTATTTTGTAACATTGCAGACTGCTTCAGAACAGGACTTTTATTTTGTAACGTTACAGAGAGAGAAGCGTGTTTCAGATCAGGACATGGTGTTTGTAACGTTGCAGAGGGAGAAGCGTGTTTCAGGACATGGTGTTTGTAACGTTGCAGAGGGAGAAGCGTGTTTCAGATCAGGACATGGTGTTTGTAACGTTGCAGAGGGAGAAGCGTGTTTCAGGACATGGTGTTTGTAACGTTACAGAGAGAGAAGCGTGTTTCAGGACATGGTGTTTGTAACTTTACAGAGAGAGAAGCGTGTTTCAGGACGTGGTGTTAGTGACTTGCAGGGAAGGAGGTAGAACCTTCTGGAAGTCTGCGTCCCTAATTGGCATCCTGTTCCCTTCATAGTGCACTACTTCAGACCTCCAGAAGGTTATAACTTCCCTTCATAGTGCACTACTTCAGACCTCCAGAAGGTTATAACTTCCCTTCATAGTGCACTACTTCAGACCTCCAGAAGGTTATAACTTCCCTTCATAGTGCACTACTTCAGACCTCCAGAAGGTTATAACTTCCCTTCATAGTGCACTACTTCAGACCTCCAGAAGGTTATAACTTCCCTTCATAGTGCACTACTTCAGACCTCCAGAAGGTTATAACTTCCCTTCCCTGCAACGTCACAAACACCATGTCCTGATCTGAAACACGCTTCTCTCTCTGCAACGTTACAAAATAAAGACTGTGATACTCTGTAAGCAGGAAGAACCTTTTTGTCAGGGGAATTGAAGGGTGGGACCAACTCAACATAACTACACAGCTACAATTTATAACTTAATAAAATAATCTAACTCTCTCCCTTTCTTTCTCTCTGACTCTGTCCTGTGTTACTCCTCACCCTCTGACTCTAACCTTCTCTCTGACTCTGTCCTGTATTACTCCTCACCCCTCTGTCTCTAACCTTCTCTCTGACTCTGTCCTGTATTACTCCTCACCCCTCTGTCTCTAACCTTCTCTCTGACTCTGTCCTGTGTTACTCCTCACCCCTCTGTCTCTAACCTTCTCTCTGACTCTGTCCTGTGTTACTCCTCACCCTCTGACTCTAACCTTCTCTCTGACTCTGTCCTGTATTACTCCTCACCCCTCTGTCTCTAACCTTCTCTCTGACTCTGTCCTGTATTACTCCTCACCCCTCTGTCTCTAACCTTCTCTCTGACTCTGACCTTCTCTCTGACTCTGTCCTGTATTACTCCTCACCCCTCTGTCTCTAACCTTCTCTCTGACTCTGTCCTGTATTACTCCTCACCCCTCTGTCTCTAACCTTCTCTCTGACTCTGTCCTGTGTTACTCCTCACCCCTCTGTCTCTAACCTTCTCTCTGACTCTGTCCTGTGTTACTCCTCACCCCTCTGTCTCTGACCTTCTCTCTGACTCTGTCCTGTGTTACTCCTCACCCCTCTGTCTCTAACCTTCTCTCTGACTCTGTCCTGTGTTACTCCTCACCCCTCTGTCTCTAACCTTCTCTCTGACTCTGACCTTCTCTCTGAATCTGTCCTGTATTACTCCTCACCCCTCTGTCTCTGACCTTCTCTCTGACTCTGTCCTGTGTTACTCCTCACCCTCTGTCTCTAACCTTCTCTCTGACTCTGTCCTGTGTTACTCCTCACCCTCTGTCTCTAACCTTCTCTCTGACTCTGTCCTGTGTTACTCCTCACCCTCTGTCTCTAACCTTCTCTCTGACTCTGTCCTGTGTTACTCCTCACCCCTCTGTCTCTAACCTTCTCTCTGACTCTGACCTTCTCTCTGACTCTGTCCTGTATTACTCCTCACCCCTCTGTCTCTAACCTTCTCTCTGACTCTGTCCTGTGTTACTCCTCACCCCTCTGTCTCTAACCTTCTCTCTGACTCTGACCTTCTCTCTGACTCTGTCCTGTATTACTCCTCACCCTCTGTCTCTAACTTTCTCTCTGACTCTGTCCTGTATTACTCCTCACCCCTCTGTCTCTAACCTTCTCTCTGACTCTGTCCTGTGTTACTCCTCACCCTCTGACCTTCTCTCTGACTCTGTCCTGTGTTACTCCTCACCCCTCTGTCTCTAACCTTCTCTCTGACTCTGTCCTGTGTTACTCCTCACCCCTCTGTCTCTGACCTTCTCTCTGACTCTGTCCTGTGTTACTCCTCACCCCTCTGTCTCTAACCTTCTCTCTGACTCTGTCCTGTGTTACTCCTCACCCCTCTGTCTCTAACCTTCTCTCTGACTCTGTCCTGTATTACTCCTCACCCCTCTGTCTCTAACCTTCTCTCTGTCTCTGACCTTCTCTCTGACTCTGTCCTGTATTACTCCTCACCCTCTGTCTCTGACCTTCTCTCTGACTCTGTCCTGTATTACTCCTCACCCTCTGACCTTCTCTCTGACTCTGTCCTGTGTTACTCCTCACCCTCTGTCTCTAACCTTCTCTCTGACTCTGACCTTCTCTCTGACTCTGTCCTGTATTACTCCTCACCCCTCTGTCTCTAACCTTCTCTCTGACTCTGTCCTGTGTTACTCCTCACCCTCTGACCTTCTCTCTGACTCTGTCCTGTGTTACTCCTCACCCTCTGTCTCTAACCTTCTCTCTGACTCTGTCCTGTGTTACTCCTCACCCCTCTGTCTCTAACCTTCTCTCTGACTCTGTCCTGTGTTACTCCTCACCCCTCTGTCTCTAACCTTCTCTCTGACTCTGTCCTGTATTACTCCTCACCCCTCTGTCTCTAACCTTCTCTCTGACTCTGTCCTGTATTACTCCTCACCCTCTGTCTCTGACCTTCTCTCTGACTCTGTCCTGTGTTACTCCTCACCCTCTGTCTCTAACCTTCTCTCTGACTCTGTCCTGTATTACTCCTCACCCTTCTGTCTCTAACCTTCTCTCTGACTCTGTCCTGTATTACTCCTCACCCCTCTGTCTCTGACCTTCTCTCTGACTCTGTCCTGTATTACTCCTCACCCTCTGACCTTCTCTCTGACTCTTCAGTCTATAGTGTCTGCTGTAGCCTAGTAGTTGTCCCCTTGTCCCTCCCTAGTGCTCTAGTCTCAGCAATAGAGAGGTGGTTCTACTGATGTAATTAGAATGTACTAGGTTCTGTGGGGTTCTATTCCTCAGCCTGTCTGTTATAACCAATCAGGACACCATGTTTGTAACACTTCACAATGTTTTCTTTTTCTTTGTTTGGTGTTTTCTCATCTGCTGATCACAAGTCTTTATATAAAATCTATGATTGTTGCATTAAAACCAACATAAAAAAATAAAAAACACTGCTAAACAAAAGCTGTTTCAAGGTGGGTTGAGACTATGGTGTTTTAAAGGTGGGTTGAGACCATGTTATGTGTTTTGCTGAAAGTATTTTGCTATTCTATTAAATCATACTTTTTTTTTTTTTTGAGAAGAAGAAAAAGTATGTATTTTAAAATGTTTGATCTGTTTGTTTAAATTTGTAGCACAAATAAAATTCTCTCATTGATCTGCTGTGTCCAGCAGTCTTTTTTAAATTTATTTTTAATTTAAATTAACTATAGCTCAAATCACTATACAGCCGAACACATGACTTTTAAAGGCATTTTCCTAGATGTCTGCGGAGGTGGCGTTCCTGTTAAACGCTGTACATGTGACCCTTCAAAGTGCCGTGAGCCGTGGGACTAGAACGTAGCTTGCATTGAATCACGAAACCCTCTCGTTGACATTTGTTTTCGAAAAGAATGCGGACAAAGAGACGTTGTCACTTCCTGTCAACAGTTTATTAATATTCAATAATCCTGTGGTTGCCGAGTATAAATATTGAAAAGTTTATCAGACACTAGATCGGGGACATGCTGCAGGTATGAAACACAGACTGGTACAAACTGTTTACACTATGAAGTACACATACAAGGTTAAATCATGTCATTGATGTGGAGACAGATGTACATGAGGATATTGGCTTCCAGAACACTGAATCTCCTTCAAGACCCGTTTTATACCTGGTGCTAACATGTGTCCTGATGAACACTGAATCTCCTTCAGGACCTGTTTTATACCTGGTGCTAACATGTGTCCTGATGAACACAATCTCCTTCAGGACCCGTTTTATACCTGGTGCTAACATGTGTATTGATGAACACTGAATCTCCTTCAGGACCTGTTTTATACCTGGTGCTAACATGTGTCCTGATGAACACTGAATCTCCTTCAAGACCCGTTTTATACCTGGTGCTAACATGTGTCCTGATGAACACTGAATCTCCTTCAGGACCTGTTTTATACCTGGTGCTAACATGTGTCCTGATGAACACTGAATCTCCTTCAAGACCCGTTTTATACCTGGTGCTAACATGTGTCCTGATGAACACTGAATCTCCTTCAGGACCCGTTTTATACCTGGTGCTAACATGTGTCCTGATGAACACTGAATCTCCTTCAAGACCCGTTTTATACCTGGTGCTAACATGTGTCCTGATGAACACTGAATCTCCTTCAGGACCTGTTTTATACCTGGTGCTAACATGTGTCCTGATGAACACTGAATCTCCTTCAGGACCCGTCTTATACCTGGTGCTAACATGTGTCCTGATGAACACTGAATCTCCTTCAGGACCCGTCTTATACCTGGTGCTAACATGTGTCCTGATGAACACTGAATCTCCTTCAGGACCTGTTTTATACCTGGTGCTAACATGTGTCCTGATGAACACTGAATCTCCTTCAGGACCCGTCTTATACCTGGTGCTAACATGTGTCCTGATGAACACTGAATCTCCTCCAGGACCCGTCTTATACCTGGTGCTAACATGTGTCCTGATGAACACTGAATCTCCTTCAGGACCCGTTTTATACCTGGTGCTAACATGTGTCCTGATGAACACTGAATCTCCTTCAGGACCCGTTTTATACCTGGTGCTAACATGTGTCCTGATGAACACTGAATCTCCTTCAGGACCCGTCTTATACCTGGTGCTAACATGTGTCCTTCAGGACCCGTTTTATACCTGGTGCTAACATGTGTCCTGATGAACACTGAATCTCCTTCAGGACCCGTTTTATACCTGGTGCTAACATGTGGACGATTTTAAAACAAGTGATTGTGATCGGATCTCTCTGACCAGCTGCCGAGGTAGTCAGGGAGACGTATCTTTACGTTAAGAGTGTAAACAGATCTGGATTATCAAACTTTACAATCATTGGCAGGTGGCACCATTGACTCTAGGTATCGCTTTACGCTGAAATAAACAAAGGCCATCGGTAAGATTAGAACCTGTGACCTTCTGGTCCCTTGTCCACTGGGCCAGCAGAGGGGAGGGTCTTGTCCACTGGGCCAGCAGAGGGGAGGGTCTTGTCCGCTGGGCCAGCAGAGGGGAGGGCCTTGTCCGCTGGGCCAGCAGAGGGGAGGGCCTTGTCCACTGGGCCAGCAGAGGGGAGGGCCTTGTCCACTGGGCCAGCAGAGGGGAGGGTCTTGTCCACTGGGCCAGCAGAGGGGAGGGTCTTGTCCACTGGGCCAGCAGAGGGGAGGGTATTGTCCACTGGGCCAGCAGAGGGGAGGGCCTTGTCCACTGGGCCAGCAGAGGGGATGGCCTTGTCCACTGGGCCAGCAGAGGGGAGGGCCTTGTCCACTGGGCCAGCAGAGGGGAGGGCCTTGTCCACTGGGCCAGCAGAGGTGGGGGCCTTGTCCACTGGGCCAGCAGAGGGGAGGGCCTTGTACATTGGGCCAGCAGAGGGGAAGGCCTTGTCCACTGGGCCAGCAGAGGGGAGGGTCTTGTCCACTGGGCCAGCAGAGGGGAGGGCCTTGTCCACTGGGCCAGCAGAGGGGAGGGCCTTGTCCACTGGGCCAGCAGAGGGGAGGGCCTTGTCCACTGGGCCAGCAGAGGGGAGGGCCTTGTACATTGGGCCAGCAGAGGGGGGGGCCTTGTCCACTGGGCCAGCAGTGGACAGCACTGCCCATACCTGCCCGCCCGTCCAGCATCACTACTCTGGATGGTTCTGACTTAGAATATGTGGACAACTACAAATACTTAGGTGTTTGGTAAACTCTCCTTCCAGACTCACACTAAGCATCTCCAATCCAAAATTAAATCTAGAATCGGCTTCCTATTTCGCAACAAAGCCTCCTTCAATCATGCTGCTAAACATACCCTCGTAAAACTGACTATCCTACCGATCCTTGACTTCGGCGATGTCATCTATAAAATAGCTTCCAACACTCTACTCAGCAAATTGGATGCAGTCTATCACAGTGCCATCTGTTTTGTCACCAAAGCCCCATATACTACCCACCACTGCGACCTGTATGCTCGCGTTGGCTGGCCCTCGCTTCATATCCGTCGCCAAACCCACTGGCTCCAGGTCATCTAAGTCTTTGCTAGGTAAAGTCCCGCCTTATCTCAGCTCACTGGTCACCATAGCAGCACCCACCCGTAGCACGCGCTCCAGCAGGCATATTTCACTGGTCACCCCCAAAGCCAATTCCTACTTTGATCGCCTTTCCTTCCAGTTCTCTGCTGCCAATGACTGGAACGAACTGCAAAAATCACTGAAGCTGGAGACTCATATCTCCCTCACTAACTTTAAGCACCAGCTGTCAGAGCAGCTCACAGATCACTGCACCTGTACATAGCCCATCTGTAATCGCCAATCCAACTACCTCATCCCTCATTATTGACTGCATGTTTGTTTATTCCATGTGTAACTCTGTTGTTTGTGTCGCACTGCTTTGCTTTATCTTGGCCAGGTCGCAATTGTAAATGAGAACTTGTTCTCAACTAGTCTACCTGGTTAAATAAAGGTGAAAAAAAGGGGGGAGGGCCTTGTAGTGTGTGATGAATTGGAACGCCGACTGCGAGCCAGGCCTAATCGCCCAACATCAGTGACCGACCTCACTAATGCTCTTGTGGCTGAATGGAAGCAAGTCCCCAACATCTAGTGGAAATCCTTCCCAGAAGAGTGGAGGCTGTTATAGCAGCAAAGGGGAGACCAACTCCATATTAATGCCCATGATTTTGGAATGAGATGTTCGAACGAGCAGGTGTTCACATACTTTTGGTCATGTAGTGTATCTCTATGTGGGGCAATAGTGTTGGGCTGGTCTGGTTACATTTGGTATGAGGCCGGTTGGATGTACTGCCAAACTCTCTAAAATGACGTTGGAGGCGGCTTATGGTAGAGAAATTAACATTCAATTCTCTGGCGGACATTCCTGCAGTCAGCATGCCAATTGCACTCTCCCTCAACTTGAGACTTCTGTGGCATTGTGTTGTGTAACAAAACGGCACATTTTAGAGTGGCCTTTTATTGTTCCCAGCACAAGGTGCACCTGTGTAAAGATCATGCTGTTTAATCAGCTTCCTAATATGCCACACCTGTCAGGTGGATGGATTATCTTGGCAAAGGAAAAATGCTCACCAACAGGGATGTAAACAAATTTGTGCACCAAATTTGAGAAGTTTTTTGTGCGTATGGAACATTTCTGGGATCTTTTATTTCAGCTCATGAAACATGGGACCAACACCTCACACGTTGCATTTATATTTTTGTTCAGTATAGTTAAAGATGTTGGGAAAACAAAAGTCTCAACTGGGATTCGAACTGGCAACCTACCACCCAGGGCCTTTTCTTATTTGACTCTCGCCTGTAAACCCCGCCCACTGACATGTCACTGAGTTTTCATCCGACCAATGGCTTTGTTCTGCCAGTTCCCTGGAGGCGGAGCTGCCCTCAGAACAACCTGCGGAGGTTTGTCAGGAAGTTGTGATCACTATAAGTTCTTCTAATGGTCTAGAAATGAGGAGGAGAACAGGACACAGGTTAGCATCAGCTATAAACAGGGTTCATCGTGACATTCTTCCAGAACAATAGAACGTCACAATATTCTTCAATAGAACGTCACAACATTCTTCAATAGAACATCACATTCTTCAATAGAACGTCACAACATTCTTCAATAGAACATCACATTCTTCAATAGAACGTCACAACATTCTTCAATAGAACGTCACAACATTCTTCAATAGAACGTCACAACATTCTTCAATAGAACATCACATTCTTCAATAGAACGTCACAACATTCTTCAATAGAACGTCACAACATTCTTCAATAGAACGTCACAACATTCTTCAATAGAACGTCACAACATTCTTCAATAGAACGTCACAACATTCTTCAATAGAACATCACAACATTCTTCAATAAAACAACACAACATTCTTCATCAGAACATTCTTCAATAGAGCGTGTCACTCCAACAGTCCTCCATACAGAGTGTAGTTTGGTATGTACATATAACCATGCAGTTAGTACATACCATGTAAATATAGTCAATGAGAGGCCAACATCATCATTTTGGACATTTTCCATTGAATCTCAATGGTTTGGTCAGCAGATTGATTAACAGTGGCCCCAGTTTAAGAACAGATCAGAAAGCTCCATCTCTTGGTTATAATAATAATACAGATTAACAGTGGCCCCAGTTTAAGAACAGATCAGAAAGCTCCATCTCTTGGTTATAATATTAATAAAGACGTGTTCACACACACATGAACCTGCTTCTGAGTCTATTCCCCACAACGTGTTTGATTGAAAGCATTGTATTGTTGACTTCAGGGGAGAAGGGTGGAGAATCGGACCGCAGCCCCTAACTGACTCCACTGTGCTTTAAAAGAACCCCAGCTGAAAGGGGTTAACGCTCCAGACTGATTGGTTAGACTTAGCTTCAAATCACTGACTATTCGCAGGTGATTGGTCGGGACTGCCTTGGCAGTCTTACTCAGAGACAATGGGAGTCGGGGTAGGTGACTCGGTACCTCCGCCAATCCAGGCAGGGCGTGTGTTACCGTAGTAACAGTGCAGTAAAGAACATTAGAATGTCTGTCTGGTTTTATAAGTGTCTGTTGACTCCTCGTGTCACAAACTCCTGATCGATTCCTGAGTCTTCCCAGTGTTTGGTGCTTTTGATCGATTCATTTGGGATTTCAGTTTTTTTTCCAACCGTCATCGTCTGAGTTCTGAGGACGAGGCTGATGTGTCTGTGCATGTTATACTAGGGATCGAAGGAAAGCTCTTTCTCTCTCCCAGGAGTATCTCCTCATTCCAGGATCTGTCCATCTTCCTAGAATCCATCTCCTCTCTTCCTCCTCTGTCCCTGGTGGAGCGCAGCGTTACCGTGGAGATTCCCGCCGTTCCCACCAGTCAGCAGGACGAAGCGCTGATCTTCTCGGAGACCTCCAGGTCTGACTTGGCCACCAGGAAACGCAGACGCCCTCCGCCTAGCCGGATCAGATCCACAGCACTGGAGAGGAGCGGAGGAAAGAGAGGAGGAGGAAAGAGAGAAGGAGGATGGAGAGAAGGAGGAAAGAGAGGAGGAGGAAAGAGAGAAGGAGGAAAGAGAGAAGGAGGAAAGAGAGGAGGAGGAAAGAGAGGAGGAGGAAAGAGAGAAGGAGGATGGAGAGAAGGAGGAAAGAGAGGAGGAGGAAAGAGAGGAGGAGGAAAGAGAGGAGGAAAGAGAGGAGGAGGAAAGAGAGAAGGAGGAAAGAGAGGAGGAAAGAGAGGAGGAAAAAAGAGAGAAGGAGGAAAGAGAGGAGGAGGAAAGAGAGAAGGGGAGAAGAGAGGAGGAGGAAAGAGAGAAGGAGGAAAGAGTGGAGGAGGAATGAGAGAAGGGGAGAAGAGAGGAGGAGGAAAGAGAGAAGGAGAGTTGTATTACATAGTGATCACCAGAGATTCAATATTAATGATAGATAGGAGAGAGGTAGTCTGCTCCCATCAGGCTGGTCCCTCTAGTATCCTCACCTCTGGTAGTCTACGTCTATCAGGCTGGTCCCTCTAGTATCCTCACCTCTGGTAGTCTCCTCCTATCAGGCTGGTAACCTCTAGTATCCTCACCTCTGGTAGTCTACGTCTATCAGGCTGGTTCCTCTAGTATCCTCACCTCTGGTAGTCTGCTCCTATCAGGCTGGTCCCTCTAGTATCCTCACCTCTGGTAGTCTGCTCCTATCAGGCTGGTAACCTCTAGTATTCTCACCTTTGGTAGTCTGCTCCTATCAGACTGGTCCCGTTAACCGCTAGTATCCGGTCTCCAATCCTCAGCCTCCCGTCAGACGCCGCCGGACCGTCTGGAATCAGAGTTCTGATATAGATCCCTGGAGCATTCAGAGGCGTGTGCTGGAGGAGGAGGGCGGAGAGAAGTTCAGCTGTTTAAATGTCACCGCCAGCTACGTTCAGCCAAACACTATCGCTGGGTGTACATTTGGTCTTTGAATAAGTGTGTGTGTGTGTGTGTAAATGAGTGTGAAAGGCCGGGATTCAATGGGATGGTGGATTGAGACAATGCAGCATTTTTAAAGGTAATTTCCCATTGTGTCGACATACGCAGCATTTAAAGGTAATTTCCCATTGTGTCGACATACGCAGCATTTAAAGGTCATTTCCCATTGTGTCGACATACGCAGCATTTAAAGGTAATTTCCCATTGTGTCGACATATGCAGCATTTAAAGGTAATTTCCCATTGTGTCGACATACACAGAATTGACCTTGAACATGGTCGCCGCAAACTCCGAACATTACCTTTAAAAAGTGCGTTGCAGACTTTTACATTTTATTTACCCTTTATTTACAGACAATGTGAGATCGGTTTGAATCCTGACCTCAATGTGTGTATACCTCCATGTGTATCTCTTTAAGAAACCTTGTGCGCGATCTCTAATGTTAAGGAACGTTGTGCGCGATCTCTAATGTTAAGGAACGTTATGCACGATCTCTAATGTTAAGGAACGTTGTGCGCGATCTCTAATGTTAAGGAACGTTGTGCACGATCTCTAATGTTAAGGAACGTTGTGCGCAATCTCTAATGTTAAGGAACGTTATGCACGATCTCTAATGTTAAGGAACGTTGTGCGCGATCTCTAATGTTAAGGAACGTTGTGCGCGATCTCTAATGTTAAGGAACGTTGTGCGCGATCTCTAATGTTAAGGAACATTGTGCGCGATCTCTAATGTTAAGGAACGTTGTGCGCGATCTCTAATGTTAAGAAACGTTATGCGCGATCTCTAATGTTAAGAAACGTTATGCGCGATCTCTAATGTTAAGGAACGTTATGCGCGATCTCTAATGTTAAGGAACGTTGTGCGCGATCTCTAATGTTAAGAAACCTTGTTCGCGATCTCTAATGTTAAGGAACCTTGTGCGCGATCTCTAATGTTAAGGAACCTTGTGCGCGATCTCTAATGTTAAGGAACGTTGTGCGCGATCTCTAATGTTAAGGAACGTTGTGCGCGATCTCTAATGTTAAGAAACGTTGTGCACGATCTCTAATGTTAAGAAACGTTATGCACGATCTCTAATGTTAAGGAACGTTGTGCGCGATCTCTAATGTTAAGGAACGTTATGCACGATCTCTAATGTTAAGGAACGTTATGCACGATCTCTAATGTTAAGGAACGTTGTGCGCGGTCTCTAATGTTAAGGAACGTTGTGCGCGATCTCTAATGTTAAGGAACGTTGTGCACGATCTCTAATGTTAAGGAACGTTGTGCGCAATCTCTAATGTTAAGGAACGTTATGCACGATCTCTAATGTTAAGGAACGTTGTGCGCGATCTCTAATGTTAAGGAACGTTGTGCGCGATCTCTAATGTTAAGGAACGTTGTGCGCGATCTCTAATGTTAAGAAACGTTATGCGCGATCTCTAATGTTAAGAAACGTTATGCGCGATCTCTAATGTTAAGGAACGTTATGCGCGATCTCTAATGTTAAGGAACGTTGTGCGCGATCTCTAATGTTAAGAAACCTTGTTCGCGATCTCTAATGTTAAGGAACCTTGTGCGCGATCTCTAATGTTAAGAAACCTTGTGCGCGATCTCTAATGTTAAGGAACGTTATGCGCGATCTCTAATGTTAAGGAACGTTATGCGCGATCTCTAATGTTAAGGAACGTTGTGCGCGATCTCTAATGTTAAGAAACCTTGTGCGCGATCTCTAATGTTAAGGAACCTTGTGCGCGATCTCTAATGTTAAGAAACGTTATGCGCGATCTCTAATGTTAAGGAACATTATGCGCGATCTCTAATGTTAAGGAACCTTGTGCGCGATCTCTAATGTTAAGAAACCTTGTGCGCGATCTCTAATGTTAAGAAACCTTGTGCGCGATCTCTAATGTTAAGAAACCTTGTGCGCGATCTCTAATGTTAAGGAACGTTTTGCGCGATCTCTAATGTTAAGGAACCTTGTGCGTGATCTCTAATGTTAAGGAACGTTGTGCACGATCTCTAATGTTAAGGAACGTTGTGCACAATCTCTAATGTTAAGGAACGTTGTGCGCGATCTCTAATGTTAAGAAACCTTGTGCGCGATCTCTAATGTTAAGAAACCTTGTGCGCGATCTCTAATGTTAAGGAACGTTGTGCACGATCTCTAATGTTAAGAAACGTTGTGCGCGATCTCTAATGTTAAGGAACGTTATGCACGATCTCTAATGTTAAGGAACGTTGTGCGCGGTCTCTAATGTTAAGAAACCCTGTGCACGATCTCTAATGTTAAGGAACCTTGTTCGCGATCTCTAATGTTAAGGAACGTTTTGCGCGATCTCTAATGTTAAGGAACCTTGTGCGTGATCTCTAATGTTAAGGAACGTTGTGCACGATCTCTAATGTTAAGGAACGTTGTGCACAATCTCTAATGTTAAGGAACGTTGTGCGCGATCTCTAATGTTAAGAAACCTTGTGCGCGATCTCTAATGTTAAGAAACCTTGTGCGCGATCTCTAATGTTAAGGAACGTTGTGCACGATCTCTAATGTTAAGAAACGTTGTGCGCGATCTCTAATGTTAAGGAACGTTATGCACGATCTCTAATGTTAAGGAACGTTGTGCGCGGTCTCTAATGTTAAGAAACCCTGTGCACGATCTCTAATGTTAAGGAACCTTGTTCGCGATCTCTAATGTTAAGGAACGTTGTGCGCGATCTCTAATGTTAAGGAACGTTGTGCGCGATCTCTAATGTTAAGGAACGTTGTGCGCGATCTCTAATGTTAAGAAATGTTGTGCGCGATCTCTAATGTTAAGAAACCCTGTGCACGATCTCTAATGTTAAGGAACGTTATGCACGATCTCTAATGTTAAGGAACGTTGTGCGCGGTCTCTAATGTTAAGAAACCCTGTGCACGATCTCTAATGTTAAGGAACCTTGTTCGCGATCTCTAATGTTAAGGAACGTTGTGCGCGATCTCTAATGTTAAGAAACGTTGTGCGCGATCTCTA
This sequence comes from Salvelinus namaycush, assembly GCF_016432855.1. Classification (NCBI taxonomy): domain Eukaryota; kingdom Metazoa; phylum Chordata; class Actinopteri; order Salmoniformes; family Salmonidae; genus Salvelinus; species Salvelinus namaycush. The sequence goes on along the minus strand of NW_024061331.1, from coordinate 3,414 downwards.
ATGTTAAGGAACGTTGTGCGCGATCTCTAATGTTAAGGAACGTTGTGCGCGATCTCTAATGTTAAGGAACGTTGTGCGCGATCTCTAATGTTAAGGAAGTCTCGAGTTTTTGATCGCCTGAGTTAGAATACCTCATGATAAGCTGCAGACCACACTATTTACCAAGAGAGTTTATCTATATTTTTTCTGAGCTGTCTATTTACCACCACAAACCGATCACTATCACTAAGACCACACTCAATGAGCTATTTATGGCCATAAACAAACAAGAAAATGCACAGACAGAGGCAGCGTTTCTCGTGGCTGGTGATTTTAATGCAGCGAAACTTTAAAACTGTTTTACCTCATTTTTTACCAGCATGTCACCTGTGCAACTAGAGGTGACATATTCCACACACAGAAACGCATACAAGGCCCACCCTTGTCCTGCCGTTGGCCAATCAGACCATAACTATATCCCCCTGCTTCCAAGCAAAAACACAAAACAGGATGTACGGAAGTGTTCCGATGAAGCGGATGCTAAGCTACAGGACTGTTTCTCTACCACGGATCGGAATATGTTCAGGGATTCATCAGATAACATTGAAGAGTTTTACCACATTAATAAGTGCATTGATGATGTCATCCCCAAGGTGACAGACAAAGCATCAATACAGGACTAAGATCGAATCCTACTATGCAGGCTCTGACGTTCGACGGATGTGGCAGGGCTTGCAAACTATCACAGATAGCAAAGGGAAACCCAGACGCGAGCTGCCCAGCAACGCGAGCCTACCAGACGAGCTAAATGCCTTTTATGCTCGCTTCAGGACAAGCAACACTGAACCATGCATGAGAGCACCAGTTGTTCCGGATGACTGTGTGATCTCGCTCTCCGTAGCCGATGTGAGCAAGACCTTTAAACAGGTTAACATTCTCAAGGCCGCCAGACAGAATACCAGGGCGCGTGCTCAGAGCATGCGTTGACAACCTGGAAAGTTTTTTCATTGACATTTTCAACCTATCCCTGACCCAGTCTGTAATACCAACTTGTTTCAAGCAGGCCACAGTCCCCGTGCCCAAGGACGCCAAGGCAACTAAATTACTGTCGCCCCGTAGCACTCACATCTGTAGCCATGAAAGGCTTCGAAAGGCTGGTCATGGGTCATATTAATACCATCATCCCATACTGCCCTGAAAGATCCACAGATGACGCAATCTCAGTTGCAGTCCACACTGCCCACACAAAAGGCATACCTATGTAAGAATCCTGTTCATTGACTACAGCTTAGCATTCAACACCATAGTACCCTCCAAACTCATCACCAAGTTCAGGACCCTGGGACTGAACACCTCCCTCTGCAACTGGATCCTGGACTTCCTGACGGGTCGCCCCCCCCCCCACCAGGCGGTGAGGGTATCCACCACACTGACCATCAATATGGGGACCCCTCAGAGGTGTGTGCTTAGTTCCCTCCTGTATTCCTTGTTTACCCATGACTGCATGGCCACCGCACGACTACAACACCATCATCAAGTTTGTTGATAACAAAATGGTGGTAGGACTGATCACCGATGATGATGAGGCAGCCTTTAGGGAGGAGGTCAGTGACTTGGCAGTGGGGTGTCAGGACAACAAACTCTCTCTCAATGTCAGCAAGAAACAGGAACTGATCGTGGACTACAGGAAATGGAGGGGCGAGCACGTCCCGATCCAAATCGATGGGGCTGTAGTGGAGTGGGTCGAGAGCTTCAAGTTCCTCTGTGTCTTCAAATGGTCAACACACACCCACACAGTTGTAAAGAGTTGCACAGCAGCACCTCAGGAGGCTGAAAAGATGTGGCCTGGGCCCTCAGATCCTCAAAAAGTTCTACAGCTGCACCATTGAGAGCATCTTGACAGGCTGCATCCCCACTTCGTACAGCAACTGCAAGGCACCTGACCGCAAAGCGCTACAGAGGGTTGTGAGTACGGCCCAGTACATCACTGGGGCTGAGCTCCATGCCATCCAGGACCTCTACACCAGACGGCCCAGTACATCACTGGGGCTGAGCTCCATGCCATCCAGGACCTCTACACCAGGCGGCCCAGTACATCACTGGGGCTGAGCTCCATGCCATCCAGGACCTCTACACCAGGCGGCCCAGTACATCACTGGGGCTGATCTCCATGCCATCCAGGACCTCTACACCAGACGGCCCAGTACATCACTGGGGCTGAGCTCCATGCCATCCAGGACCTCTACACCAGGCGGCCCAGTACATCACTGGGGCTGAGCTCCATGCCATCCAGGACCTCTACACCAGGCGGCCCAGTACATCACTGGGGCTGAGCTCCATGCCATCCAGGACCTCTACACCAGACGGCCCAGTACATCACTGGGGCTGATCTCCATGCCATCCAGGACCTCTACACCAGGCAGCCCAGTACATCACTGGGGCTGAGCTCCATGCCATCCAGGACCTCTACACCAGACGGCCCAGTACATCACTGGGGCTGAGCTTCATGCCATCCAGGACCTCTACACCAGGCGGCCCAGTACATCACTGGGGCTGAGCTTCATGCCATCCAGGACCTCTACACCAGGCGGCCCAGTACATCACTGGGGCTGAGCTCCATGCCATCCAGGACCTCTACACCAGGCGGCCCAGTACATCACTGGGGCTGATCTCCATGCCATCCAGGACCTCTACACCAGACGGCCCAGTACATCACTGGGGCTGAGCTCCATGCCATCCAGGACCTCTACACCAGGCGGCCCAGTACATCACTGGGGCTGAGCTCCATGCCATCCAGGACCTCTACACCAGGCGGCCCAGTACATCACTGGGGCTGAGCTCCATGCCATCCAGGACCTCTACACCAGACGGCCCAGTACATCACTGGGGCTGATCTCCATGCCATCCAGGACCTCTACACCAGGCGGCCCAGTACATCACTGGGGCTGAGCTCCATGCCATCCAGGACCTCTACACCAGACGGCCCAGTACATCACTGGGGCTGAGCTTCATGCCATCCAGGACCTCTACACCAGGCGGCCCAGTACATCACTGGGGCTGAGCTTCATGCCATCCAGGACCTCTACACCAGGCGGCCCAGTACATCACTGGGGCTGAGCTCCATGCCATCCAGGACCTCTACACCAGGCGGCCCAGTACATCACTGGGGCTGAGCTTCATGCCATCCAGGACCTCTACACCAGACGGCCCACTACATCACTGGGGCTGAGCTTCATGCCATCCAGGACCTCTACACCAGGCGGCCCAGTACATCACTGGGGCTGAGCTCCATGCCATCCAGGACCTCTACACCAGGCGGCCCAGTACATCACTGGGGCTGAGCTCCATGCCATCCAGGACCTCTACACCAGACGGCCCAGTACATCACTGGGGCTGAGCTTCATGCCATCCAGGACCTCAGCACCAGGCGGCCCA
>NW_024061330.1:124991-147783 GCF_016432855.1 Salvelinus namaycush | reverse complement strand
GAATCAGTGCTTCTGACAGGCTAAGCCACTTAAGTGGCAACATCTCAATCATTTTTTTTTTATCCCTCTGAAACCTGTCTGATTCTCTCACAAAGCACCAATTCCCCTAATGAAGTACTAAAACTACAGTCGTGAACATTTAACATGTAGCTACATTATCTCTCTGAAACCTGCACAAATTTAAAGGTAGCTAATTATCCCTCTGAAACCTGATGACTGAGTAGATCCCCATGTGTTGTACACTTATTTTTCAATTTTCTCTAAGGTCTTGGTTCTCTTGTTATCTCAACTCCATCTCTCCTCTGTGTGGACAGAGAGGATGCATGCTGGCAGACAATGTGCTGATTCTCTCATTTCATTTTGGAGTGCTGGCGATGCCATCGTTAGAGAGTGTGAGGGGGCGTGCTGGTGGTTTACACCCGCTTCTTTTGTTCTGCACGGAAAATAGATACAACAGGATATATCTATATATATATATAGGAATTCAGAAATATTTTATTCACACTATACATTTTGGAAATAAACACAGCGGAGGTTTAATGTTCCCTATAAAGCTACCAGTAGAAATGTTTGTGAGTGACCAAATGCAAACCAATTATGGCAGGGTTTACCATCGCTCGTCACAGGAGTCATCTCCCATCTCAATTCAAATGGAAAAAATGCTGATTATTGATAATACCTTCTGTCTGTTTTTTATGGTTTGGTCCTGTATGGTTACTGTTTTTGTTTTTTACGACGGTGGCAGAATGTTTCTATAATGTTGTGGAGGTGGATCCATCCAGTATCATTGTGTTCAGATATTGTTGCCTTCTCTTTCCCTCCTCCAGTGCTCTTGGCCCCTGTCGTCATCATCCCTAGTGGTCACATGGTCCCGTCTCTTCTCCGAGACTCCCACACCAACAGGCTGAAGCTATAGATAAATCACCCAACCCTGAGCCTCTCTGGCTGGGATCAGCTCCCCGCCCCTGCCCCTCCTGGCCCAGGGCTCTGGAGGTAGTGCTAGAGGTTAGCGGCTACTGGAGAGGATTTCTGTGAACCCCAGAGCGCCTGGACGGGTGGGAAGAAGTCTTATCACCTAATCCTGTTAAATAGATGGCCTGTATTTGGGCTGTCAGAGGATGGCAATAAAAGAGACAAAGAAGATGTTTAGTGTTGCTGAGATAAATCTTTTCTCTTTTCCTTCTGTCTTCCTGATGAGAGGTAATGAGAGGAGGGTGGAACTCACTCGTTTCTCCCCTTCGTACAGGATGAGTTAGGAGATAGTGAGATGTTCTGTACCATAAATACACTTTATCCCTACAGTATGTAGACCAGAGAGATCATATATCTCCTTGCTATTACATTTTTTAAAATGATGGTGAGAAAAGAAGAGAGAGAATAATACGGGAGGCAGAGATAGATGGAGAGAGGGATTCACAGTGAGAGAAACAGAGAGAAGTGAGTGACGAAGGGTGGCGGAGGGATGCAGGGACAGAAAGAGAGGATGTGTAAGTGCCAGTGGAGTGGGCAGACCCTGGCTGGTGGCCTACGTTTGTTTAGCTGGTGAATTCTTCCTCCTAATCCAGTGACTCAGCCTGTGGTAGAGCCCAAAACCCAGTCCGCACACGCACATTACACACACACACACACACATTAACAAATGCATGCACACACACACACACACACACACACACACACACACACACACACACACACACACACACACACACACACACACACACACACACACACACACACACACACACACACACACACACACACACACACACACACACACACACATCAACAAATGCATGCACACAGCCCAGAGCCCAGAACAACCAGGGAGTGAGGATCCAAACAGACCACACACAGTGGATGGTTTCAGGACAGAGTGAGTTAATATCATATTTACCTCGTCATGTGAAGCATCTTTCAGTTGGAGAAAAGTTATTTATATATCAACAGTCTAATATGGTAATACTGTTATAATTCAAGTTATAACTAATGACATGTTTTGGTGCTAGTTTATGTTGCTGAGTTTAGTTTCGTTTATTAATTCGACCATTTAAAAAAAACAAGCATACATAAAACTTAAAAAAGCCGTACATGCACATGAATAAAATCATCGAAGATAACGCACAATAAAGTCTGGGATTTATTTCCATTGTTAAATCATGGTCGATACAATAAAGTCTGGGACTTATTTCCATTGTTAAATCATGGTCGATAACACACAATAAAGTCTGGGGCTTATTTCCATTGTTAGATCATGGAGGTTAACACACAATAAAGTCGGATTTATTTCCATTGTTAAATCTTGGAGGATAACACACAATAATGTCTGGGACTTCTTGACCTTAGTTATCTATGTTTTCTTTATTATTTTGGTTAGGTCAGAGTGTGACTAGGGTGGGTATGCTAGTTTTGTATTGTCTCTGTTTTTTTGTAGGTCTAGGTATTTGTAAATCTATGGTGGCCTGATTATGGTTCCCAATCAGAGGCAGCTGTTTATCGTTGTCTCTGATTGGGGACCATATTTAGGTAGCCATTTCCCTTGGGTATTTGTGGGTTCTTGTCTATGTGTAGTTGCCTGTTAGCAGTCATTTGTATAGCTTCACGGTTCGTTTTGTTATTTTGTTAGTTTTGTTTAGTGTTCATTCTTATAATAAAGAAGAATGTACGGATACCACGCTGCGTCTTGGTCTCCGCCTTTTGACGGCCGTGACAGAAGAACCCACCACAAAAGGACCAAGCAGCGTGAAAAGGAGGAGCAGCGTTTTTATGGAGAAATGGACCTGGGAGGAGATTTTGGACGGAGCAGGACCCTGGATGCAGGCTGGGGAGTATCGCCTTCCGAAGGTGGAAAGAGGCAGCAAAAGCGGAACGGCGATATTATGAGGAGAAATACAAACAAGGCAAGCACGAGAGGCAGCCCCAATAATTTATTTGGGGGGGGGGGGGCACACAAGGAGATTGGCTGAGTCAGGTTGGAGACATGAGCCAACTCCTCGTGCTTACCGTGGTCAGGCACCGTGTTATGCAGAGATGCGCACAGTGTCTCCAGTTCGCATTCATAGCCCGGTGTGCTCTATTCCAGCTCCTCGCATTTGCCGGGCTAGAATGGGCATCCAGCCAGGACGCATTGAGCCAGCTCTACGTTCCAGATCTCCAATGCATCTCCACGGCGCAGTGTATCCTGTGCCTCCTCCCCGCACTCGCCCTGAGGTGCGTGTCCCCAGCCCGGTACCACCAGTGCCGGCACCACGCACCAGGCCTCCAGTGCGCCTCCAGAGTCCAGTACGTCCTGTTCCTGCTCCTCGCACTCGCCCTGAGGTGCGTGTCCCCAGCCCGGTACCACCAGTGCCGGCACCACGCATCAGGCCTCCAGTGCGCCTCCAGAGTCCAGTACGGCCTGTGCCTCTTCCCCGCACTCGCCCTGAGGTGCGTGTCCTCAGCCCGGTACCACCAGTTCCGGCACCACGCATCAGGCCTCCAGTGCCCTTCCACAGTCCAGTACGGCCTGTGCCTCTTCCCCGCACTCGCCCTGAGGTGCGTGCCCTCAGCCCGGTACCATCAGTTCCGGCACCACGCATCAGGCCTCCAGTGCCCTTCCACAGTCCAGTACGGCCTGTGCCTCTTCCCCGCACTCGCCCTGAGGTGCGTGTCCTCAGCCCGGTACCATCAGTTCCGGCACCACGCACCAGGCCTCCAGTGCGCCTCCAGAGTCCAGTACGTCCTGTTCCTGCTCCTCGCACTCGCCCTGAGGTGCGTGTCCTCAGCCTGGTACCACCAGTTCCGGCACCACGCATCAGGCCTCCAGTGCCCTTCCACAGTCCAATACGGCCTGTGCCTCTTCCCCGCACTCGCCCTGAGGTGCGTGTCCTCAGCCCGGTACCACCAGTTCCGGCACCACACATCAGGCCTCCAGTGCGCTTCCACAGTCCAATACGGCCTGTGCCTCTTCCCCGCACTCGCCCTGAGGTGCGTGTCAGTCCAGAGTCCAGAGCTTTACAAGAAAGCACATTTCCAAGCATTACTCCTGAACCTGTATAAGCACACATCAGCAACACCTGATCTGGTGCTGCGATTGTGTGCATCCCTAACACGAGGAAAGTAATCACTTAGATATCTGGGCACGGGGCCATAAATACTCCTGTAAACCAAACCTAGTCTAATCTGGGACACCCTAGCCTCAACAGGCAGCCAGTTTAGTTCCTGAAAGCAGCTCCTGCCTATGTGAGTACGTGGACTCACCTTCAATACTACCCTAATCAGCTTATTCTGGACTATCTGGAGCTTCCCCTTCATAAGTTTAGATAAACCCCCAAACCAGGAAGTACTAGTATAGTCAAAATGGCATTGAATGAGGGCAGTAGCTAGCACTTTCATGGAGTCCTTATCAAACAGCTTGGACTTTCTAGCCAAAAACTTAGTCCTGGCATTAACCTTCCCTAGCACCTTATTGGCCATGCTCACACCTCCCAAGCTTCCATCAAGGATACATCCCAAGTAGCTAACAAAGGTTTTAGTAGTCAATACTTCACCCCCTAACTCCACTCTGATTTCAGACGACCTACACAATTTGGGTCTGGATCCAAAAATAATTGCTTCAGCTTTCCCTAAGTGCAGAGATAGCTTATTATCTCCAAGCCATTTGCTAATGTTAGTAAGCTCTGTGCTAAGTATGCTCTCCAACATAGTTTTACTTTTGTGAGACACCAGAAGCGTAGAGTCATCCGCATAAAGAAAAAGACGGCAAGAACAAGCATCTTTCATATCGTTAATATACAATAAAAACATCAGAGGCCCAAGCACGCTCCCCTGCGGAACGCCACAACTCATTGGTTTTGCCTGAAACAGTGAACCATTAACCTCTACTACTTGCTCCCTTCCTGATAAATATGACTTTAACCAGCCTAGAGGGATACTGCTTAACCCCAGTGCCTCCAGTTTAGAGATTAGGAGACAGTGGTTAACTGTATCAAAGGCCTTCTGTAGGTCAAACATACATGTGAGAGAGAGAGAGAGAGAGCGAGAGAGAGAGAGAGAGAGAGAGAAATGAATAGGATGAGACATATCTAGGCCAATGTGGAAGCATGCAGGTAAAAACAGTCCAATAACACCTGGAGGTCCCAGCAATACTAACAGAGAGGGGAGAAGAGGGAAAGAAAGAATGAGAGGGAAAGATAAAAGGAGAGAGAGAGTGCATGAGAGAGTGTTTAGGAGTGGTGTGGTCATGTGTGAGAGACAGACTTTGCTGGACCAAGGGGACACGCAGGGGTGTGAGCAAGAGTACTGGCAGTACTAAGAACTGGAGCGGTGTGTGTGTGTGTGTGTGTGTGTGTGTGTGTGTGTGTGTGTGTGTGTGTGTGTGTGTGTGTGTGTGTGTGTGTGCGTGTGCGTGCGTTCGCATGTATGCACATTTGTGTGTGTGAGTATGTGTGTGTGTGGCATGGGACGCAGATGGACTGAGCTGACGTTACACTGAGGGATGAAAACACTTCTGTTGCTAGGGAAATAAAGTTGCCTGAAAAAAGGATGATTGCTTTATGCCTGTTTAACAACCCCTGTAGAAACACACAGTACTATTCTGACCTCCCAAGACACTATGCTGAATAGTACTGGTCACTTTCTAATGGTGATCAGTGGTGTTGTGGTGTTGCATTACGGAGATAGAGAATGAGAGAAACACCTTCCACACAAGGATGGACACAGAAAACAAGGAGGGAAAGTTTACACTTTCAATGAAGGTGGAATACATTTACCCCATCAAACCCAGTATTGGCTGCATGGTTCTCGAATACCTCCCTGTTTATGTATGTGGTGCCTGATTCCTCCTAGTCTCAGACTGGGTGAACTTATTGGTACCCCTCCCCCAGACAAGGGTTGGGAGTAGGTGGGGAGGAGGGCTCCTGCAGTGTCATAGCGGCTGGCTGGGAGTGTGTGTATGTTTCACCTCCCTTGTGTGAAAATGTGTGCGTCTTTGGCCTGAAGTGTGCAACGCTATTTACAGATTATCACCTTGGGGAAAGCTAGGCGATAACTTTAGGCCTTCAACCCAGTAATACAGTATCACAGTGGCATTATAGATCAAAATACAATGCTTTTCACTTCAAACTCCAGTGAGAATTTTCATAATAATGGATTTACAGAACATTTATATTGCACTTCTCCAAGAGCTCAGAACACTTCACATGGTAAGAAATTCATACTAATATGCTTACTCATGCATACACTGAGTGTACAAAACATTAAGAACAATTTCCTTTTTTCCCTTCAGAACTGCCTTAATTTGTCTGGGGATGGACTCTAGAAGGTGTCGAAAGCTTTCTACAGGGATTATGGCCCATGTAGACTCCAATGCTTCTCACAGGTGTGTCAAGCTTGCTGGATGTCCTTTGGGTGATGGACCATTCTTGATACACACAGGAAACTGTTGAGCATGAAAAACCCAACAGCGTTGTAGTTCTTGATCCAAACCGGTGCACCTGGCACCTACTACCGTTGTAACGGTTTTCTTCCTGGGATGAAGGAGAGGACCAAAACGCAGCGCGGCTAGTGTTCAACATGTTTAATAAAGAGAAAAACGTGAACACAACAAACTACAAAACAATAAATGTGAAAACCGAAAACAGTCCTATCTGGTGCAGAACACAAAGACAGAAAACAATCACCCACAAACCAACAGTGCAAACAGGCTACCTTAATATGGTTCCCAATCAGAGACAATGCAAAACACCTGCCTCTGATTGAGAACCATATTAGGCCAAACAACAAACCCAACATAGAAACACAAAACATAGACTACACCCACCCAGCTCACGTCCTGACCAACTAAACAAAGACTAAACAAAGGAAATAAGGTCAGGAACGTGACAACCATACCACGTTCAAAGGCACTTTGTATTTTGTCTTGCCCATTCACCGTCTGAATGGCACACATACACAATCCATGTCTCAGTTGTCTCAAGGCTTAAAAATCCTTCTTTAACCTGTCTCCTCCCCTTCATCTACACTGATTGAGTTGAATTTAACAGATGACATCAATAAGGGATCATTAGCTTTCACCTGGTCAGTCTATGTCATGGAAAGAGGAGGGGTTCCTAATGTTTTGTACACTCAGTGTAGATGTTCCCTTCCCAATGAACTAATGTTGCAGATAGGTAAGCATGCTGCATGAGTTTTGATCAAAAGAGCAATGGAGAGTTACAAACTAATGTGAACCATTTTTCTGGATCATTCTTAATAACTAGGATGTTCATTCTGATCTGAGAATAATACCAGGACAGTCAAATAAAAGAACAGTTCCACACCTATATAATAGAAAAGATTAGAGGTTTACACATGGATGTTGCTTTTTCAATTATGTGGTGCTGTGTTCTCAGGATTTATCAATATTTATTTTTAGGTGTTGAATTTTAAATCACACGTTATATAAGGATTTGATTATGTATCCAATGATATACTTGGACATGGGTAGCTATGTGTGTGTGTTGTGTGTGTGTGTGCATGTGTTTTTGTGTCTATGTGTGTATGTGAGACACTATGCTTCTAAGTATGAGCTGCAGGGCAGTTCCATAAAGTTGAATTATATGTTGAATTCCCTATGGAAGGGCTGAGATTAAACCATATTAAATTGTATTGGTGCATAAAACATTTATGTGCTGCAGAGCACACACACACACACATACACAGAGTCACGAGTGATGCTCCACCACAAAATGTACAAAGAGTGGAGTATCTGTTTTTATAGTGACTGACTCAATGGTGCTGATGGTCATTACATCAGAGTATTGAGCTGTGATGGTTCCAGTGCTGATGGTCATTACATCAGAGTATTGAGCTGTGATGGTTCCAGTGCTGATGGTCATTACATCCGAGTATTGAGCTGTGATGGTTCCAGTGCTGATGGTTATTACATCAGAGTGTTGGGTTGTGATGGTTCCAGTGCTGATGGTCATTACATCAGAGTATTGAGCTGTGATGGTTCCAGTGCTGACGGTTATTACATCAGAGTGTTGAGTTGTGATGGTTCCAGTGCTGATGGTCATTACATCAGAGTATTGAGCTGTGATGGTTCCAGTGCTGATGGTCATTACATCAGAGTGTTGAGTTGTGATGGTTCCAGTGCTGATGGTTATTACATCAGAGTGTTGAGTTGTGATGGTTCCAGTGCCGATGGTCATTACATCAGAGTGTTGAGTTGTGATGGTTCCAGTGCTGACGGTTATTACATCAGAGTATTGAGCTATGATGGTTCCAGTGCTGATGGTCATTACATCAGAGTATTGAGCTGTGATGGTTCCAGTGCTGACGGTTATTACATCAGAGTGTTGAGTTGTGATGGTTCCAGTGCTGATGGTCATTACATCAGAGTATTGAGCTGTGATGGTTCCAGTGCTGATGGTCATTACATCAGAGTGTTGAGTTGTGATGGTTCCAGTGCCGATGGTCATTACATCAGTGTGTTGAGTTGTGATGGTTCCAGTGCTGACGGTTATTACATCAGAGTATTGAGCTATGATGGTTCCAGTGCTGATGGTCATTACATCAGAGTGTTGAGCTGTGATGGTTCCAGTGCTGATGGTCATTACATCAGAGTATTGAGCTATGATGGTTCCAGTGCTGATGGTCATTACATAAAGTTATTGAGCTGTGATGGTTCCAGTGCTGATGGTCATTACATCAAAGTATTGAGCTGTGATGATTCCAGTGCTGATGGTCATTACATCAGAGTATTGAGCTGTGATGGTTCCAGTGCTGATGGTCATTACATCAGAGTATTGGGCTGTGATGGTTCCAGTGCTGATGGTCATTACATCAGAGTATTGAGCTGTGATGGTTCCAGTGCTGATGGTCATTACATCAAAGTATTGAGCTGTGATGATTCCAGTGCTGATGGTCATTACATCAGAGTATTGAGCTGTGATGGTTCCAGTGCTGATGGTCATTACATCAGAGTGTTGAGCTGTGATGGTTCCAGTGCTGATGGTCATTAAATCAGAGTATTGAGCTGTGATGGTTCCAGTGCTGATGGTCATTACATCAGAGTGTTGAGCTGGCAGTAGTTATTAGACATGTGAGGACTCTGTAAATACTTATTGGATGACAAAAGTGGTAATTCTACCACAATAACTGGTGTTTTAGTTAGTTTAGGTCAAAGTTCAGTTCATAGCCTCTTGTGGTCCGGGTGACATGGTTGATCAGAGATATAAGTGATGCAATTAATATTCAGTTTACATTCCAAAATGTTGATTCAGTCCCACACATCAAATCAAATCAAATGTTATTGGTCACATACACATGGTTAGCAGATGTTAATGTGAGTGTAGCGAAACACTTGTGCTTCTAGTTCTGACAGTGCAGTAATATCTAACAAGTTATCTAACAAATTGTTATGAATTTTATGAATAATGACTAAATGATGTATACATTTAACGTAGAACTATAACTAACATAATTCTACCCTGTCTCTGTACAATGATAAATAATGTTTGTCCATAAGAAAGAGGGACTGTTAGCAGGCAAGGAACTGTGGCAGACAACTTGTGACCACTGTGGAACTGATAACAGGGAAGGAAGTCTCCCCACCCAGGGAGGGGAGAAACCTTGGGCTTGTAGTAGATTGTATAACAGGTGGCAGGCAATGTATGAGAAGGAGAAGACTTGTGAACTATATTCTCATTGTCTTAGAGGAGGAGGGACATTTATGATGAAATAAGAGGTATATAAACCAATGTACATGTAAGGATGGACATTCTGACTATTGTAGACTGGCCTCTGTCTGTTTCATTTCAACAAGAACCTTACAAATTCTTGGTAACAGACCGAGTAGTTTAATTGAAGTTCAGTTTATGAACATTGAGAACATAATTCTAATAACACAAATTCACAACGACTACCTTATACACACAATGTAAGGGGATGGAATAAGATTATGTACCGTACATATAAATATATGGATGCGCGATGGCCTTGCGACATAGGCAAGATGCAATAGATGGTATAAAATACAGTATATACATATGAGATGAGTAATGGAGGATATGTAAACATTATTAAAGTGGCATTATTTAAAGTGACTAGAGATAACTTTATTAAATACATTTTTTAAAGTGGCCAGTGATTTGAGTCTGTATGTTGGCAGCAGCCTCTCTATGTTAGTGTTGTCTGTTTAACAGTCTGATGGTCTTGAGATATAAGCTATTTTTCAGTCTCTCGGTCCCAGCTTTGATGCACCTGTACTGACCTCGCCTTCTGGATGATAGCGGGCAGTGGCTCAGGTGATTGTTGTCCTTGATGATCTTTTTGGCCTTCCTGTGACATTGGGTGCTGTAGGTGTCCTGGAGGGCAGGTAGTTTGCTCCCGGTGATGCGTTGTGCAGACCACACTACCCTCTGGAGAGCCTTGCGGTTGAGGGCGGTGCAGTTGCCGTACCAGGCCGACGGGATGCTCTCGATTGTGCATCCGTAAGAGTTTGTGAGGGTTTTGGGGGACAAGCGAAATTTCTTCAGGCTCCTGGGGTTGAAGAGGTGCTGTTGCGCCTTCTTCACCATGCTGTCTGTGTGGGTGGACCATTTTATTTTGTCCGTGATGTGTACGCAGAGGAACTTAAAACTTTCCACCTTCTCCACTACTGTTCCGTCGATTTGGATAGGGTGGTGCTCCCTCTGCTGTTTCCTGAAGTCCACGATCATCTCCTTTGTTTTGTTGACGTTGAGTGAGAGGTTATTTTCCACACCCCGAGGGCCCACACCTCCTCCCTGTAGGTTGTCTCGTCGTTGTTGGTAATCAAGCCTACCACTGTTGTGTCGTCTGCAAACTTGATAATTGACTTGGAGGCGTGCATGGCCATGCAGTCATGGGTGAAGAGGGATTACAGGAGAGGGCTGTAAAAGTACCCTTGTAGGGTCCCACTGTTGAGGATCAGCGGGGTGGAGATGTTGTTTCCTACCCATCAGAAAGTCCAGGACCCAGTTGCCCAGGGCAGGGTCGAGACACAGGGTCTCAAGCTTAATGATGAGTTTGGAGGGTACTATGGTGTTGAATGCTGAGCTGTAGTCAATGAACAACAGCATTAGGTATTCCTCTTGTCCAGATGGGATAGGGCAGTGTGCAGTGTGATGGCGATTGCATCGTCTGTGGACTTATTGTGGCGGTAAGCAAATTGGAGTGGGTCTAGGGTTTCATGTAGGGTGGAGGTGATGTGTTCCTTGACTAGTCTCTCAAAGCACTTCATGATGACAGAAGTGAGTGCTACGAGGTGATAGTAATTTAGTTCAGTTATCTTTGCCTTCTTGGGTACAGGAACAATGGTGGCAATCTTGAAGCATGTGGGGAAGGCAGACTTGGATAGTGATTGATTGAATATGTCCGTAAACACACCAGCCAGCTGGTCTGCGCATGCTCTGAGGACACAGCTAGGGATGTCGTCTGGGCCGGCAGCCTTGCGAGGGTTAACACGTTTTTCTCACTTTGGCCACGTAGCAGGAGAGCCCACAGGCTTTGGTAGCGGACTGTGTCAGTGGCACTGTATTGTCCTCAAAGCGCACAAAGAAGTTCTTTAATTTGTCTGGGAGCGAGACGTCTGTAGACCCTGCCACATACGTCTTGTGTTTGAGCCGTTGAATTGCAACTCTACTTTGTATCTATACTGACGCTTTGCTTGTTTGATTGCCTTGCATAGGGAATAGCTACACTGTTTGTATTAGGTCATGTTTCCAGTTACCTTGCCATGACTAAATGCGGTGGTTCGCGCTTTCAGTTTTGCGCGAATGCTGCCATTTATCCACGGTTTCTGGTTAGGGAAGGTTTTAATAGTCACAGTGGGTACAACATCTCCAATGCACTTCCTAATAAACTCACTCACAGAGTCAGCATATATGTCGATGTTATTGTCCGAGGCTACCCGGAACATTACCCAGTCCACGTGATCAAAACAATCTTGAAGCGTGGAATCCGATTGGTCAGACCAGTGTTGGATAGACCTAAGCACGTGTGCGTCTTGTTTTAGTTTCTGCCAATAGGAGGGGAGCAACAAGATGAATTCATGGTCAGATTTGCCAAAGGGAGGGTGGGGGTGGGCCTTGTATGCATCGTGGAAGTTAGAGTAGCTGTGGTCCAATGTTTTGCTCGAGCGGGTACAGCAGTCAATGTGCTGGTAGAATTTAGGTAGTCTTGTTCTCAAATTAGCTTTGTTTAAATCCCCAGCTACAATAAATGCAGCCTCAGGATATATATTTTTTCCAGTTTACATAGAGTCCAGTGAAGTTCTCTCAGGGCAGTCGAGGTATCTGCTGAAGAAACCCGGTGGCTGTGAAACAGAGAATGTTACAATCTCTGATGTCTCTCTGGAAGGCAAGTCGTGCCCTAATTTCGTCCACCTTGTTGTCTAGAGACTGGACATTGGCGAGTAATATGCTCGGAAGCGGTGGATGGTGTGCTCACCTTCTAAGTCTGACCAGGAGGCCACTCTATCTGCCTCTCCTGCGGCGACGACATTGCCTCTGGGATTTGATCCAATGTCCAGGGTGGAGGTCCGAACAAAGGATCCGCTTCGGCAAAGTTGTGTTCCTGTAATGTTGGTAAGTTGACGTCGCTCTTATATCCAATAGTTCTTCCCGGCTGTATGTAATAACACTTAAGATTTTATGGGCTAACAATGTAAGAAATAATACATAAAAAAAACAAATAAATGCATTTCTAAGGACGTGAAGTGAGGCAACCAACTCTGTCGGTGCCATCTTGCTACATGAGCGAGAGAGAGAGAGAAAGCGAGCGAGAGAGAGAAAGAGAGCGAGAGAGAGAGCTCTGTCTCGCTCTCTCGCTCTCTTTCTCGATCTCTTTCTCTCGCTCTCTCTCTGGCTCTCTTTCTCTCGCTCTCTTTCTCTCGCTCTCTTTCTCTCGCTTTCTCTCTTTCTTTCTAGTGAGCCCCTGAAAACACCCTTCCCCTGCGATCTCAGTACGGAGTGACAGTAATAAGGCTTCTGGATGGAACTGTGGGAAACACAAAGAAGACAGAGATGACTGCTAATAATGATGGGAATGTAGGGATTGGGATTTTTCTGTTGTTTTTGTAATGTTACAGAAATAGGCTACTGTAATTGTGATCTTAGTACCTGAGGTAGCCTGAGTTATGGACTTTATACACAAGTGTGTGTGGGCAAGCGCGCGTGTGTGTTTCCACTCCATCTTGTTAGCTGCTCCATACCCTTATTACAATGCTTAACACCATCACACATAGGGTTGAGTCCATGACATTGGAGAGGGAATATACACCAGGCTGATGTACAAGTGGAACTATCTGAAAAGTATCACCAATCCATTAAGGCTGTAGTTGAGAGAGCCCTTCAGTTGTGTGTCAAGGTAACACCTGTCCCCAAGAGGGGTCACTGCACTCTCTCAGTGGAATTTAATGGTTCCTGTCTCGCTGTCCTACCCCGTCCCTGAACTCTGCCGTTGGCGGAGGAGTGGTGCGGACATCAATTCAATTACAGAGCCCTTTCACTCCCAGCGCTCTGCCTGCCGCACTGCTCATATACCTGCCTTACCGTGTGAGTGTTTGTGCTTGTGTGCATGCGTATGTGTCTGTGTGTGTGCGTGCGTGCTTACATGCGTACATGTGTGGGTGTATGCATGCCAGCGTGTGTGTGTGTGTGTGTGTGTGTGTGTGTGTGTGTGTGTGTGTGTGTGTGCGTGCGTGCGTGCGTGCGTTCCCTTCCCTATTCTTTTCTAAGCTGAACTCAGGGACAAGTTACAGGAGAATGCCACCGCTTTGTGAGGAGCATTGTGGGAAAAAGAGCCGTGGTCGTGTTGAGAAGATGGCAGAGACGTGTCCAGACTCACAGCTCAGTACACTCACAACACAGAATAAAATAGATCATATTGTAATAATAATGGCCATAGAACACAGGGACAGAGTGTCAGAGGCTGGAGCTCTTTCTCAAGTGGCTATAATGTAGTTGTTTGTCTGAGACTTGAAAGAAAATGCTATACAAACTGCAGTGGTCCTATTTGGCTCGGTAAAGCATGGGTCTTGCAATGCCAAGTGTCATGGGTTCGATTCCCGCTAGGACCACCCATACGCAGTGGTGTAAAGTAACTAAGTAAAAATATTTTGAAGTACTAAGTCGCAATGACTGGAACGAATTGCAAAAATCACTGAAGCTGGAGACTCATATCTCCCTCACTAACTTTAAGCACCAGCTGTCAAAACAGCTCACAGATCACTGCACCTGTACATAGCCCATCTGTAAATAGCCCATCCAATCTACCTCATCCCCATAGTTTTTTTCTTTGTTGTTCCTTTGCACCCCAGTATCTCTACTTGCACATTCATCTTCTATCACTCTAGTGTTTAAATTGCTAAATTGTAATTATTTCACCACTATGGCCTATTTATTGCCTTATCTTACCTCATTTGCACATACTGTACATATACTTTTTTTCTATTGTGTTATTGACTGTATGTTTGTTTATTCCATGTGTACCTCTGTGTTTTGTTTGTGTTGCACTGCTTTGCTTTATCTTGGCCAGGTCGCAGTTGTAAATGAGAACTTGTACTCAACTAGCCTACCTGGTTAAAAAAAGGTGAAATAAATAAAATAAAAAAATATAGGGTACTTTACTATTTATATTTTTGACAACTTTGCCGTTTACTTCACTACATTCCAAAAGAAAATATGTACTTTTTACTCTATACATTTCCCCTGACACCCCCCCAAAAAAGTATGCAGAACAGGAAAATGGTCAAATTCATGCACTTATCAAGAGAAAGTGCGTTCATCCCTACTGCCGCTGATCTGGCAGACTAAACACAAATGCTTAGTTTGTAAATTATGTCTGAATGTTGGAGTGTGTCCCTGGCTATCCCAAAACTGCAAAAACAAAATGGTGCCGTCTGGGTTGCAGGAATTTTAAATGATTTATAGCATGTACAGTGCATTCGAAAAGTATTCAGACCCTTTGACTTTTTCCACATTTTGTTACGTTACAGTCTTATTCTGAAATGGATTAAATCATTTTTTCCCCTCATCAATCTACACACAATACCCCATAATGACAAAGCAAAACAGGTTTTTATACAATTTTGTTAAAATATAAAAAATAAAAACCTTAAATATGACATTAACATAAGTATTCATACCCTTTACTCAGTACTTTGTTGAAACACCTTTGGCAGCGATTAGAGCTTTGAGGCTTCTTGGGTATGACACTACAAGCTTGGCACACCTGTATTTGGGGAGTTTCTCCCATTCTTCTCTAAAGATCCTCTCAAGCTCTGTCAGGTTGGATGGGAAGCGTCGCTGCACAGCTATTTTCAGGTCTCTCCAGAGATGTTTGATTGGGTTCAAGTACCGGCTCTGGCCGAAACCACTCCTGCGTTGTTTTGGCTGTGTGCTTAGGGTCGTTGTCCTGTTGGAAGGTTAACCTTCGCCCCAGTCTGAGGTCCTGGGTGCTCTTGAGCAGATTTTCATCAAGGACCTCTCTGTAATTTGCTTCGTTCATCTTTCCCTTTCCCTCCGTTCATCTTTCCCTCATGGTCTGAGAGTCCTTTAGGTGCCTTTTGGTAAAGTCCAAGTGGGCTGTCATGTGCCTTTTACTGAGGAGTGGCTTCCGTCTAGCCACCCTACCATTAAAGCCTGATTGGTGGAGTGCTGCAGAGATGGTTGTCCTTCTGGAAGGTTCTCCCATCTCGACAGAGAAACTCTGGATCTCTGTCAGAGTGACCATCGGGTTCTTGGTCATCTCTCTGACCAAGGCCAGCTCTAGGAAGAGTCTTGGTAGTTCCAAACTTCTTCCATTTAAGCGTGATGGAGGCCACTGTCTTCTTGAGGACCTTCAATGCTGCAGAAATGTTTTGGTACCCTTCCCCACATCTGTGTCTCGACACAATCCTGTCTCTGAGCTCTACGGACAATTCCTTCGACCTCATGGCTTGGTTTTTTATCTGACATGCACTGTCAACTGTGGGACCTTATATAGACAGGTGTGTGCCTTTCCAAATCATGTCCAATCAGTTCAATTTACCACAGGTGGACTCCAATCAAGTTGAAGAAACATCTCAAGGATGATCAATGGTTTTAACCTGACAGGGTGCAGGATGGTTTTAGCCTGACAAGGTGCAGGATGGTTTTAGCCTGACAAGGGCAGGATGGCTTTAGCCTGACAGGGTGCAGGATGGTTTTACTCTGACAGGGTGCAGGATGGTTTTAGCTTGACAGGTTGCAGGATGGTTTTAGCCTGACAGGGGCAGGGTGGTTTTAGCCTGACATGGTGCAGGATGGTTTTAGCCTGACAGGGGCAGGATGGTTTTAGCCTGACAGGGGCAGGATGGTTTTAGCCTGACATGGTGCAGGATGGTTTTAGCCTGACAGGGGCAGGATGGTTTTAGCCTGACAGGGGCAGGATGGTTTTAGCCTGACAAGGTGCAGGATGGTTTTAGCCTGACAGGGTGCAGGATGGTTTTAACCTGACAGGGTGCAGGATGGTTTTAACCTGACAGGGTGCTGGATGGTTTTAACCTGACAGGGTGCAGGATGGTTTTAACCTGACAGGGTGCAGGATGGTTTTAGCCTGACAAGGTGCAGGATGGTTTTAGCCTGACAAGGGCAAGATGGTTTGAGCCTGACAGGGGCAGGATGGCTTTAGCCTGACAGGATGCAGGATGGTTTTAGCCTGACAGGATGCAGGATGGTTTTAACCTGACAGGGTGCAGGATGGTTTTAGTCTGACAGGGGCAGGATGGCTTTAGCCTGACAGGGGCAGGATGGTTTTAACCTGACAGGGTGCAGGATGGTTTTAGCCTGACAGGATGCAGGATGGCTTTAGCCTGACAGGGGCAGGATGGTTTTAACCTGACAGGGTGCTGGATGGTTTTAACCTGACAGGGTGCAGGATGGTTTTAGCCTGACAAGGTGCAGGATGGTTTTAGCCTGACAAGGTGCAGGATGGTTTTAGCCTGACAGGGGTAGGATAGCTTTAGCCTGACAGGGGCAGGATGGCTTTAGCTTAAAAGGGGAAGGGAGGCGTTAGCCTGACAGGATGCAGGATGGTTTTAGCCTGACAAGGTGCAGGATGGTTTTAGCCTGACAGGGGCAGGATGGCTTTAGCCTGACAAGGTGCAGGTTGGTTTTAGCCTGACAAGGTGCAGGATGGTTTTAGCCTGACAGGGTGCAGGATGGTTTTAACCTGACAGGGTGCAGGATGGTTTTAACCTGACAGGGTGCAGGATGGTTTTAACCTGACAGGGTGCTGGATGGTTTTAACCTGACAGGGTGCAGGATGGTTTTAGCCTGACAGGGGGCAGGATGGCTTTAGCCTGACAAGGTGCAGGTTGGTTTTAGCCTGACAGGGGCAGGATGGCTTTAGCTTAAAAGGGGCAGGGAGGCGTTAGCCTGACAGGATGCAGGATGGTTTTAACCTGACAGGGTGCAGGATGGTTTTAGCCTGACAGGATGCACGATGGCTTTAGCCTGACAAGGTGCAGGTTGGTTTTAGCCTGACAGGGGCAGGATGGCTTTAGCTTAAAAGGGGCAGGGAGGCGTTAGCCTGACAGGATGCAGGATGGTTTTAGCCTGACAATGTGCAGGATGGTTTTAGCCTGACAAGGTCAGGATGGCTTTAGCCTGACAGGGTGCAGGATGGTTTTACTCTGACAGGGGGCAGGATGGCTTTAGCCTGACAAGGTGCAGGTTGGTTTTAGCCTGACAGGGGCAGGATGGCTTTAGCTTAAAAGGGGCAGGGAGGCGTTAGCCTGA
This sequence comes from Salvelinus namaycush, assembly GCF_016432855.1. NCBI lineage: Eukaryota > Metazoa > Chordata > Actinopteri > Salmoniformes > Salmonidae > Salvelinus > Salvelinus namaycush. The sequence continues at coordinate 130,042 of NW_024061330.1, read as the reverse complement.
CAGGATGCAGGATGGTTTTAACCTGACAGGGTGCAGGATGGTTTTAGCCTGACAGGATGCACGATGGCTTTAGCCTGACAAGGTGCAGGTTGGTTTTAGCCTGACAGGGGCAGGATGGCTTTAGCTTAAAAGGGGCAGGGAGGCGTTAGCCTGACAGGATGCAGGATGGTTTTAGCCTGACAATGTGCAGGATGGTTTTAGCCTGACAAGGTCAGGATGGCTTTAGCCTGACAGGGTGCAGGATGGTTTTACTCTGACAGGGTGCAGGATGGTTTTAGCTTGACAGGTTGCAGGATGGTTTTAGCCTGACAGGGGCAGGGTGGTTTTAGCCTGACATGGTGCAGGATGGTTTTAGCCTGACAGGGGCAGGATGGTTTTAGCCTGACAGGGGCAGGATGGTTTTAGCCTGACAGGGGCAGGATGGTTTTAGCCTGACATGGTGCAGGATGGTTTTAGCCTGACAGGGGCAGGATGGTTTTAGCCTGACAGGGGCAGGATGGTTTTAGCCTGACAAGGTGCAGGATGGTTTTAGCCTGACAGGGTGCAGGATGGTTTTAACCTGACAGGGTGCAGGATGTTTTTAACCTGACAGGGTGCTGGATGGTTTTAACCTGACAGGGTGCAGGATCGTTTTAGCCTGACAGGGTGCAGGATGGTTTAACCTGACAGGGTGCAGGATGGTTTTAGCCTGACAAGGTGCAGGATGGTTTTAGCCTGACAAGGGCAAGATGGTTTGAGCCTGACAAGGGCAGGATGGCTTTAGCCTGACAGGATGCAGGATGGTTTTAGCCTGACAGGATGCAGGATGGTTTTAACCTGACAGGGTGCAGGATGGTTTTAGTCTGACAGGGGCAGGATGGCTTTAGCCTGACAGGGGCAGGATGGTTTTAACTTGACAGGATGCAGGATGGCTTTAGCCTGACATGATGCAGGATGGCTTTAGCCTGACAGGGGCAGGAAGGTTTTAACCTGACAGGGTGCTGGATGGTTTTAACCTGACAGGGTGCAGGATGGTTTTAGCCTGACAAGGTGCAGGATGGTTTTAGCCTGACAGGGGTAGGATAGCTTTAGCCTGACAGGGGCAGGATGGCTTTAGCTTAAAAGGGGAAGGGAGGCGTTAGCCTGACAGGATGCAGGATGGTTTTAGCCTGACAAGGTGCAGGATGGTTTTAGCCTGACAGGGGCAGGATGGCTTTAGCCTGACAAGGTGCAGGTTGGTTTTAGCCTGACAGGGGCAGGATGGCTTTAGCTTAAAAGGGGCAGGGAGGAGTTAGCCTGACAGGATGCAGGATGGTTTTAACCTGACAGGGTGCAGGATGGTTTTAGCCTGACAGGATGCAGGATGGCTTTAGCCTGACAGGGGCAGGATGGTTTTAACCTGACAGGGTGCTGGATGGTTTTAACTTGACAGGGTGCAGGATGGTTTTAGCCTGACAAGGTGCAGGATGGTTTTAGCCTGACAGGGGCAGGATGGCTTTAGCCTGACAAGGTGCAGGTTGGTTTTAGCCTGACAGGGGCAGGATGGCTTTAGCTGAAAAGGGCAAGGAGGTGTTAGCCTGACAGGATGCAGGATGGTTTTAACCTGACAGGGTGCAGGATGGTTTTAGCCTGACAGGATGCAGGATGGTTTTAACCTGACAGGGTGCTGGATGGTTTTAACCTGACAGGATGCAGGATGGTTTTAACCTGACAGGGTGCTGGATGGTTTTAACCTGACAGGGTGCAGGATGGTTTTAGCCTGACAAGGTGCAGGATGGTTTTAGCCTGACAAGGGCAGGATGGCTTTAGCCTGACAGGGTGCAGGATGGTTTTACTCTGACAGGGTGCAGGATGGTTTTAGCTTGACAGGTTGCAGGATGGTTTTAGCCTGACAGGGGCAGGGTGGTTTTAGCCTGACATGGTGCAGGATGGTTTTAGCCTGACAGGGGCAGGATGGTTTTAGCCTGACAGGGGCAGGATGGTTTTAGCCTGACATGGTGCAGGATGGTTTTAGCCTGACAGGGGCAGGATGGTTTTAGCCTGACAGGGGCAGGATGGTTTTAGCCTGACAAGGTGCAGGATGGTTTTAGCCTGACAGGGTGCAGGATGGTTTTAACCTGACAGGGTGCAGGATGGTTTTAACCTGACAGGGTGCAGGATGGTTTTAACCTGACAGGGTGCTGGATGGTTTTAACCTGACAGGGTGCAGGATGGTTTTAGCCTGACAAGGTGCAGGATGGTTTTAGCCTCACAAGGGCAAGATGGTTTGAGCCTGACAGGGGCAGGATGGCTTTAGCCTGACAAGGTGCAGGATGGCTTTAGCCTGACAAGGTGCAGAATGGTTTTAGCCTGACAGGGTGCAGGATGGTTTTAGCTTGACAGGTTGCAGGATGGTTTTAGCCTGACATGGAGCAGGATGGTTTTAGCCTGACATGGTGCAGGATGGTTTTAGCCTGACAGGGGCAGGATGGTTTTAGCCTGACAAGGTGCAGGATGGTTTTAGCCTGACAAGGTGCAGGATGGTTTTAGCCTGACAGGGGCAGGATGGTTTTAGCCTGACAGGGTGCTGGATGGTTTTAACCTGACAGGGGCAGGATGGTTTTAACCTGACAGGGGCAGGATGGCTTTAGTCTGACAGGGGCAGGATGGCTTTAGCCTGACAGGATGCAGGATGGTTTTAGCCTGACAGGATGCAGGATGGTTTTAACCTGACAGGGCGCAGGATGGTTTTAGTCTGACAGGGGCAGGATGGCTTTAGCCTGACAGGGTGCAGGATGGTTTTAACCTGACAGGGTGCAGGATGGTTTTAGCCTGACAGGATGCAGGATGGCTTTAGCCTGACAGGGGCAGGATGGTTTTAACCTGACAGGGTGCTGGATGGTTTTAACCTGACAGGGTGCAGGATGGTTTTAGCCTGACAAGGTGCAGGATGGTTTTAGCCTGACAGGGGTAGGATAGCTTTAGCCTGACAGGGGCAGGATGGCTTTAGCTTAAAAGGGGAAGGGAGGCGTTAGCCTGACAGGATGCAGGATTGTTTTAGCCTGACAAGGTGCAGGATGGTTTTAGCCTGACAGGGGGCAGGATGGCTTTAGCCTGACAAGGTGCAGGTTGGTTTTAGCCTGACAGGGGCAGGATGGCTTTAGCTTAAAAGGGGCAGGGAGGCGTTAGCCTGACAGGATGCAGGATGGTTTTAGCCTGACAATGTGCAGGATGGTTTTAGCCTGACAAGGTCAGGATGGCTTTAGCCTGACAGGATGCAGGATGGTTTTAGCCTGACAGGGTGCAGGATGGTTTTAGTCTGACAGGGTGCAGGATGGTTTTAGTCTGACAGGGGCAGGATGGCTTTAGCCTGACAGGGGCAGGATGGTTTTAACCTGACAGGGTGCAGGATGGTTTTAGCCTGACAGGATGCAGGATGGCTTTAGCCTGACAGGGGCTGGATGGTTTTAACCTGACAGGGTGCTGGATGGTTTTAACCTGACAGGGTGCAGGATGGTTTTAGCCTGACAAGGTGCAGGATGGTTTTAGCCTGACAGGGGTAGGATAGCTTTAGCCTGACAGGATGCAGGATGGTTTTAGCCTGACAGGGTGCAGGATGGTTTTAGTCTGACAGGGGCAGGATGGCTTTAGCCTGACAGGGGCAGGATGGTTTTAACCTGACAGGGTGCAGGATGGTTTTAGCCTGACAGGATGCAGGATGGCTTTAGCCTGACAGGGGCAGGATGGTTTTAACCTGACAGGGTGCTGGATGGTTTTAACCTGACAGGGTGCAGGATGGTTTTAGCCTGACAAGGTGCAGGATGGTTTTAGCCTGACAGGGGTAGGATAGCTTTAGCCTGACAGGGGCAGGATGGCTTTAGCTTAAAAGGGGAAGGGAGGCGTTAGCCTGACAGGATGCAGGATGGTTTTAGCCTGACAAGGTGCAGGATGGTTTTAGCCTGACAGGGGCAGGATGGCTTTAGCCTGACAATGTGCAGGTTGGTTTTAGCCTGACAGGGGCAGGATGGCTTTAGCTTAAAAGGGGCAGGGAGGTGTTAGCCTGACAGAATGCAGGATGGTTTTAACCTGACAGGGTGCAGGATGGTTTTAGCCTGACAGGATGCAGGATGGCTTTAGCCTGACAAGGTGCAGGATGGTTTTAGCCTGACAGGGGCAGGATGGCTTTAGCCTGACAAGGTGCAGGTTGGATTTTAGCCTGACAGGGGCAGGATGGCTTTAGCTTAAAAGGGCAGGGAGGTGTTAGCCTGACAGGATGCAGGATGGTTTTAACCTGACAGGGTGCAGGATGGTTTTAGCCTGACAGGATGCAGGATGGTTTTAACCTGACAGGGTGCTGGATGGTTTTAACCTGACAGGGTGCAGGATGGTTTTAGCCTGACAATGTGCAGGATGGTTTTAGCCTGACAAGGGCAGGATGGCTTTTGCCTGACAGGGTGCAGGATGGTTTTACTCTGACAGGGTGCAGGATGGTTTTAGCTTGACAGGTTGCAGGATGGTTTTAGCCTGACAGGGGCAGGGTGGTTTTAGCCTGACATGGTGCAGGATGGTTTTAGCCTGACATGGTGCAGGATGGTTTTAGCCTGACAGGGGCAGGATGGTTTTAGCCTGACAGGGGCAGGATGGTTTTAGCCTGACAGGGGCAGGATGGTTTTAGCCTGACATGGTGCAGGATGGTTTTAGCCTGACAGGGGCAGGATGGTTTTAGCCTGACAGGGGCAGGATGGTTTTAACCTGACAGGGGCAGGATGGTTTTAGCCTGACAGGGTGCAGGATTGATGCCTGGTCATGTAACCTTTCAGAGGCACAATTAACACATGGGGGCCTGCTGTCTGACCTCAGCAAGGACTCTTACCTTCTCACAGAGAAAGAGGGGGGGGAAGAGAGGGAGAGGGAGAGGGGGGAGAGAGAGAGAGACCATTTTTCAAAAATAAATTAGCAAAAAGTACTGAAAATTAACACAGGAGGAAAAGATTGACAGAGTGTGAGTTAAAAGACCATTCTTAATAGTGCTAGCTAGCTAAATTCAAATTTGTCAGCTAGCTTACTGGGTCGCTCCAACTGTTTACTGATGG
>NW_024061330.1:91406-124891 GCF_016432855.1 Salvelinus namaycush | reverse complement strand
GGGTGCGGATGGTTTTAACCTGAAGGGTGCAGGATGGTTTTAGCCTGACAAGGTGCAGGATGGTTTTAGCCTGACAGGGGTAGGATAGCTTTAGCCTGACAGGGGCAGGATGGCTTTAGCTTAAAAGGGGAAGGGAGGCGTTAGCCTGACAGGATGCAGGATGGTTTTAGCCTGACAGGATGCAGGATGGTTTTAGCCTGACAAGGTGCAGGATGGTTTTAGCCTGACAGGGGCAGGATGGCTTTAGCCTGACAATGTGCAGGTTGGTTTTAGCCTGACAGGGGCAGGATGGCTTTAGCTTAAAAGGGGCAGGGAGGCGTTAGCCTGACAGAATGCAGGATGGTTTTAACCTGACAGGGTGCAGGATGGTTTTAGCCTGACAGGATGCAGGATGGCTTTAGCCTGACAAGGTGCAGGATGGCTTTAGCCTGACAGGGGCAGGATGGCTTTAGCCTGACATGGTGCAGGTTGGTTTTAGCCTGACAGGGGCAGGATGGCTTTAGCTTAAAAGGGCAGGGAGGTGTTAGCCTGACAGGGTGCAGGATGGTTTTAGCCTGACAGGATGCAGGACGGTTTTAACCTGACAGGGTGCTGGATGGTTTTAACCTGACAGGGTGCAGGATGGTTTTAGCCTGACAATGTGCAGGATGGTTTTAGCCTGACAAGGGCAGGATGGCTTTAGCCTGACAGGGTGCAGGATGGTTTTACTCTGACAGGGTGCAGGATGGTTTTAGCCTGACAGGTGCAGGATGGTTTTAGCCTGACAGGGGCAGGGTGGTTTTAGCCTGACAGGGGCAGGGTGGTTTTAGCCTGACATGGTGCAGGATGGTTTTAGCCTGACAGGGGCAAGATGGTTTTAGCCTGAAGGGCAGGAGGTTTTAGCCTGACAGGGGCAGGATGGTTTTAGCCTGACATGGTGCAGGATGGTTTTAGCCTGACAGGGCAGGATGGTTTTAGCCTGACAGGGGCAGGATGGTTTAGCTGAAGTGCAGGATGGTTTTAGCCTGACAGGGTGCAGGATGGTTTTAACCTGATAGGGTGCTGGATGGTTTTAACCTGACAGGGTGCAGGATCGTTTTAGCCTGACAGGGTGCAGGATCGTTTTAGCCTGACAGGGTGCAGGATGGTTTTAGCCTGACAAGGTGCAGGATGGTTTTAGCCTGACAAGGTGCAGGATGGTTTTAGCCTGACAAGGGCAAGATGGTTTGAGCCTGACAGGGGCAGGATGGCTTTAGCCTGACAAGGTGCAGGATTGTTTTAGCCTGACAAGGGCAAGATGGTTTTACTCTGACAGGGTGCAGGATGGTTTTAGCTTGACAGGTTGCAGGATGGTTTTAGCCTGACATGGTGCTGGATGGTTTTAGCCTGACATGGTGCAGGATGGTTTTAGCCTGACAGGGGCAGGATGGTTTAACCATAACAACATGGCCACTGAGGCAGAGCTAGCATCACCAGCGGCAGCAGAGACTGTGAGATTTACCCCCCTCTTTTTTTGAATTTCCAGCAGAAATTAAAATCAGAGAAATAATCAATTTTAAACACAGAATTCAGAGGGAGAACCCAGAAGTTTTGTTTGCCGACTTCTCGCACAACAGGACTGTTACAAACCTGTTATTTTACACAGACCACACTACTGCTTTAACCAGGCTTTTCAGCTATACAACAAAGAAAGGCATCTGCAAAGGAAGGCAAATATACATTTTTGAGGACAGCGAAAAGGACCAGGTTTCTGACGGTAAACGTGTACCAGAACAGCACTGTCATGGTCCAGGGCATAAAGAACAGCACTGTCATGGCCCAGGGCTTAAAGAACAGCACTGTCATGGTCCAGGGCATAAAGAACAACACTGTCATGGTCCAGGGCATAAAGAACAGCACTGTCATGGTCCAGGGCATAAAGAACAGCACTGTCATGGTCCAGGGCATAAAGAACAGCACTGTCATGGCCCAGGGCATAAAGAACAGCCCTGTCATGGTCCAGGGCATAAAGAACAGCACTGTCATGGTCCAGGGCATAAAGAACAGCACTGTCATGGTCCAGGGCATAAAGAACAGCACTGTCATGGTCCAGGGCATGAAGAATAGCACTGTCATGGTCCAGGGCATAAAGAACAATACTGTCATGGTCCAGGGCATAAAGAACAATACTGTCATGGTCCAGGGCATAAAGAACAGCCCTGTCATGGTCCAGGGCATAAAGAACAGCACTGTCATGGTCCAGGGCATAAAGAACAGCACTGTCATGGCCCAGGGCATAAAGAACAGCCCTGTCATGGTCCAGGGCATAAAGAACAGCACTGTCATGGTCCAGGGCATAAAGAACAGCACTGTCATGGTCCAGGGCATAAAGAACAGCACTGCCATGGTCCAGGGCATAAAGAACAGCACTGTCATGGTCCAGGGCATAAAGAACAGCACTGTCATGGTCCAGGGCATAAATAACAGCACTGTCATGGTCCAGGGCATAAAGAACAGCACTGTCATGGTCCAGGGCATAAAGAACAGCACTGTCATGGTCCAGGGCATAAAGAACAGCACTGTCATGGTCCAGGGCATAAAGAACAGCACTGTCATGGTCCAGGGCATAAAGAACAGCACTGTCATGGTCCAGGGCATAAAGAACAGCACTGTCATGGTCCAGGGCATAAAGAACAGCACTGTCATGGTCCAGGGCATAAAGAACAGCACTGTCATGGTCCAGGGCATAAAGAACAGCACTGTCATGGTCCAGGGCATAAAGAACAGCACTGTCATGGTCCAGGGCATAAAGAACAGCACTGTCATGGTCCAGGGCATAAAGAACAGCACTGTCATGGTCCAGGGCATAAAGAACAGCCCTGTCATGGCCCAGGGCATAAAGAACAGCACTGTCATGGTCCAGGGCATAAAGAACAGCACTGTCATGGCCCAGGGCTTAAAGAACTGTCATGGCCCAGGGCATAAAGAACAGCACTGTCATGGTCCAGGGCATAAAGAACAGCACTGTCATGGTCCAGGGCATAAAGAACAGCACTGTCATGGTCCGGGGCATAAAGAACAGCACTGTCATGGTCCAGGGCATAAAGAACAGCACTGTCATGGTCCAGGGCATAAAGAACAGCACTGTCATGGTCCAGGGCATAAAGAACAGCACTGTCATGGTCCAGGGCATGAAGAACAGCACTGTCATGGTCCAGGGCATAAAGAACAGCACTGTCATGGTCCGGGGCATAAAGAACATCACTGTCATGTTCCAGGGCATGAAGAATAGCACTGTCATGGTCCGGGGCATGAAGAATAGCACTGTCATGGTCCGGGGCATAAAGAACAATACTGTCATGGTCCAGGGCATAAAGAACAGCACTGTCATGGTCCGGGGCATAAAGAACAATACTGTCATGGTCCAGGGCATAAAGAACAGCACTGTCATGGTCCGGGGCATAAAGAACAGCACTGTCATGTTCCAGGGCATGAAGAATAGCACTGTCATGGTCCGGGGCATAAAGAACAATACTGTCATGGTCCAGGGCATAAAGAACAGCACTGTCATGGTCCGGGGCATAAAGAACAACACTGTCATGGTCCGGGGCATAAAGAACATCACTGTCATGGTCCAGGGCATAAAGAACAGCACTGTCATGGTCCAGGGCATAAAGAACAGCACTGTCATGGTCCAGGGCATAAAGAACAGCCCTGTCATGGTCCAGGGCATAAAGAACAGCACTGTCATGGTCCAGGGCATAAAGAACAGCACTGTCATGGTCCAGGGCATAAAGAACAGCACTGTCATGGTCCAGGGCATAAAGAACTGCACTGTCATGGTCCAGGGCATAAAGAACAGCACTGTCATGGTCCAGGGCAGTGAGGCTGCACTCAGCTCTTTTGTGCAGGACTTCCCCACCCTGGAGAAGATAGCGGAAACCGTAAAGGACAGCACTCCGATCTCTCCCCTTACTTCAGGCACTTCAACAGCAGGAGCCCAGGCCCAGATCCATGCAACAGGTCTATCCTCCCCCCTGCCTGCCTACGACCACCAGAGCCCCCCTGCCTGCATACGACCACCACATGACCACACCACCATCAGCCTGCTGAGAGACAGGCTGGCTCTGTTAGAGGTATGGGTTACCAAGCTAAAGGAGCAGCCCTCAGCTACACCCCCTCCAGCCCAGACACAGAGCTTCTACAGGACCAGATCAACCAGTGCAGGACCCAGCTGAAAAACGTTGTCCAGTAGCTGAGAGAGAGCCTTACCACAGTGCTTGAGGAGGTAAAGGCCACCATGAGGAGAGAGCTGGTGCAGGTAAAGGAGGAGATGGAAAAGGATTTGTCTGTCATCAAGAGGGTGCTACAGCACAGAGAACAGACTGCAGAGACTCCTAGAGAGAAGCTGCAGCTGCTCATCACCCCATCACTCTTTACCACACGTTTCCAGTCAACAAGGAGGATCGCTTGGGGACACCTACTACAGAGAGAAGCTCTCCCCCCTTGAAATACACCCACATACCCCTCCTTGTAAACAGGCCCTGTGTACCCCAGCCCCACACCGTAAACACACTACTCTGGTAAAACCCACTGAGGTGGCAATACTCATTGACTCAAATGGGAATTTCATCCAAGAGGATAAACTCTTCCCCCACTACAAGGTGTCCAAAATATGGTGCCCAAAAACACAGGATGCACTCCACATCCTGTTCCAGCCTGACTTTGGCACACCAGGCCACATTATTATTCACTACAGCACCAACAATATGCTAGTGGAGCAGGAGAGAGTAGGCAGCCTGGTCAACAGAGTAGCAGAGAGGGCCTCTGAGTGGTTCCCAACTCCCACATCACCATCTCCGCTTTGCTGCCCCGCAAAGACTTTCATCCCATACCATTCAGAAATTCAATGCTGACATCTGTCGTAGGTGAATCAGAATTAGTTAGGTAACATAGATAAATAAGATGTTTTTTTTACTATCATAATATGCTTATGTGAGATACTTGTCATGAGAATGTCTTCTTTTTGGACTATACTGTCGGCAGTTGTATTTTCCTTTCTTCTCTAGGGAAAAGTCACTTGGGGCCCAGAGAGGGGAGAGGTCAGGCTTGTCTTTTACATGTCTGGTAATATGCAGAATATCAGAATGGAACATTGTCTTCATATGTGAACAGGTTTGAACATTGTCTTCATATGTGAATGTATCTGTTAAACCATGTGAAGGGCTCCACAATGTCTACTCCAGTCACTCCCTCCTTTTCCCATTGGGGGGAGGAGTATGGCAGTGTCTGGAAGCATTGTATTACCCCTCTGATGTTGAACTTATCTTGACCTAGTATACGACCTAGAAGTCACTCCCCTCAATGAGCTTGTCCAGGGGTGGGGTGTATTTGAGATGGAAGTATCTAAAGTTGACAATTGATATATGCCATTGGATGAGGTAATGTTTTGGTACTATGAAGTACCAAGAACGAGATTAGAACCTCGTCTTAGAGAGCAAACTGAACGATAATTTATAGCTAATGCTATCTGGCTATGGGATACTCCTCTCTCAAGTAAAAGGCCCTTTGTGAAGTTTCTGAGATCTGTGGTTCGTCATGTAAGTTGAGAGGGGTGTATCTTGGCTATAAAAGATCTTTGTATTCTCTTATAGGCACTCTCAGAATTCATTTATAGACACTGAATTGATCTGAGAGTCAAAGGGCTATGGTGAAGCTCATTTGATTAAAGATGAAGTTTAAATATAACTCTGACTTGTGTGTGGTTTGTAAACTCTCCTCATTTAGTAATACAGGAAATTACCACGACCCATCACCAGAGGGTGTGGCCTACTCAGGAATGTGCACATTACTCACCACCCAACAATCACACCGGAGCATCTGCACGACCATTCCCACCTGAGGAAGCAGACAGTAGGGATGTTTGCCAAGTCTCTAATGGACATGGCACTTGGTAGACAAACACCCCATGCCACACTGGACAGAGGACCACCCAGAGACCCCTACCAGACCGCTGCACCACCAAGGAGCCCCAGGCCCCTTCAACGCCCCACCAGACCCAGCGCACTCCACCCACCACCAAAGCATCACCACCTCAATTGGCGCAGCCAGACTGGACCCGTGCCCAGCCTACTACCCAACACCAGTCCACCACCTCCAACAGACCAGAGAGGCAGCCCCCCCAGTCCAGATCTGCACCCCCCCCCCACAGGGCCCAACAGCAGGACAAGCGCAGCCACGCGGAGGCCCTCAGAGGACAGGAGAACTTTGTAGGATTGAGTGAGATTCAACAGCTCATCCAATACACCTGTACTAAACTGCACTTAACACACACACACACACACACACACACAGCTATTGTACTAAACGTTTACTTGTTCAATGAATAGGAAGAAGGAAAAAATACATGTTTGCTGTTATTCTGTTCATCTCACTCTTAACAACTAAGTAGTTAACAATTTAGTAGTTAGTAGTTACTGTATTTCTGACTGCTATTCTTTGTTTTGCAGCATGAAATCTTTATCAGTTAGCATATGGAACATTTAGGGCCTAAACATCAACCTTTGGACTGAAGAGTTTAGCACTGGAGTAAAAACAAAATCTTCAAGATGTTGACATCATCATTCTGCAGGAGACATGGTGTAAGGCTGACATTGTCACTCACTGTCCCACAGGCTACAGAGAGGAATTTGTGCCATCACAGCTCTGTCAATAGAGGCAGAGATTCTGGAGGATTGATTATTTGGTACAAACTATAAAATGTAATTGATCCCCCTGAAAATTGGTAAATATCACATTTGGTTAAAACTGAGAAAATAACTGGTATTGACAGAAAAATATGTCCCCCCCGCGCACAGGAACACTACCTGTTCTAACGACCACAAGACGGAAAGTCCGTGTATTTAACCTTTATTTAAATAGGCAAGTCAGTTAAGAACAAATTCTTACTTACAATGACGGCCTACCCCGGCCAAACATGGACGACGCTGGGACATATGTATGCCAAAACACTTTATAGAAATCGAAAGTAATCCGATGATTAGTTTCAGCGCGCAGCCATGCATTTTTCCTCACAGAAACCGAAGATAATAAGAGAAGACGAGATGAGTTTGGTCTGTTTATAGTATGCATGTTGAAGGGGTGTGTCATCTACCGTCGTTCACATCCCACCATTCATTTCCGGAAGTCCTCAAAGAATTTGTGAACTCTTACTCACCTCATTTTGTTATAACATCTTTGGTCAAACAGACGATTACGTGAAACCCAGAATGCATTGTATGTCAACAAACATGGCTACACAGCTGGAATTAGCTTAGCTCATCATAATCAGTACAACCTTCAAAAAAATTATTTTACACACATAATATGTGCCCATTACAATCTGTGCAAGAATCGGAATGCATGATTTGTCACCTAGAATTGAAAACATGTGAATAAAACCGTAAATACACAAATAATTGCCACACGAAACATTTTCTGATAGTGATTTATTGATACAAGTGGCGCGTGCCGGTAGTCAAACACGTACCCTCTCACTCTGAGCCATTCAGTGTTGTTGTTTATGTATGTAGCTAGTGAGCTAAGCTGTAGCATTAGCAATGTCTTTCAAAAGGAGACAACTCACAAATGTGGAAATTCTGGAGATTTTTTAAAATTCTGACAATGAGTCTGAGTATGAAAGTCAGGAATCAGATTCTGACAGTGACAGTGAGGAGCTGCCCTCCAACCTTGTAGCCATTGAGAACCCTGAATCTGAATTTCCCTTGTCCACTGACGAAGTACCAGTTCCCTTTGAAGATGCTGGTGGTGATGGAGGCAGACCGACAGTGGATGAAGTACAGGAGTTCTGTGGTAGCTGGAAGGCCACCAGTAATTTCACCCCTCCTGGCCCTGCTGTTTGCTTTGACGAGTCCCAGTCTGGAGTGCAACGCCCCTTGCCATTTCCAACTGAGGCAGAGTGCTTCAAGTTGTTTCTGACAGAGGAGCTGGTGGGAGACATAGTAGAGGAGACCAATCGCTATGCCTTGGAGCTACAGGAGAAGAGAGAGCCAGGAGTGAGGGGGAAACTCGCTAAATGGGTGACAACCACAATTAGTGAAATGTATACCTTCCTGGTGACAGTCCTTCTCATAGGGATAGTAAAGAAGAACTCCCTAAGAGAATACTGGAGCACAGATCCTATGTTTGCAACTCCCTTCTTTGCCACCCTCTTTTCCCAAGACCGCTTCCTAGTTCTGCTGCGATGCCTGCATTTCGTCAACAATGCTACTGCCATCTTAAGTGACCCGTTATACAAAATAAGAAATGTTCTAACCAGCCTGACATCAGCATTTGGTCGGGTCTTTGTGCCATACAAGGACCTATGCATTGATGAGTCCCTGATGTTATGGAAAGGTAGGCTGGCGTTCCGTCAATATATTCCCTCCAAAAGGCACAGGTTTGGAGTCAAGTTCTTTGTCATGTGCGACGTGAAGACAGGATTTGTCCAGGATATTATAGTTTACACAGGGTCCACCACTGACATCAAACATTATGAGGGGCTTGGGGTGTCCGGGTCCGTAGTGATGACCATGCTGGCTCCTCATCTCGGCAAGGGACACACTTTGTACGTGGACAATTGGTACAGCAGTCCCACACTCATCTGCTCTCCAACAGCACAGGGGCCTGTGGCACAGTCAGGTCGAACAGGAAGGGGATGCCAGGATTCGGATGCAGGAAGATGCAGAGAGGGGAGGTGGAGTTCCAGGAGAATGGTCAACAGCTGGCAGTAAAGTGGCATGACAAAAGAGATGTCCATGTCCTCTCCACTGTCCATACGGCAACCATGTCGGCCACAGGGAAGGTGGATCACCTGACTGGAGAGAGAAAGATCAAACCAGATTGTGTGCTCGACTATAACCTCAAAATGGGGGCAGTGGATAAGGCAGACATGATAAACAGCTTTGTGGAATGCACTCGGAAAACAACCAAGTGGTATAAGAAGATATTTTTCCATCTGATCGACACTGCTGCCCTCAATGGCAGCATAGTTCACCGCCAACTAACAGGTGAGATGATTACTGAACAAGCTATTTTTGTAATTGGATGTACAGTTCACATACAAATCCATTATGCAATTATAGTGACAATATCTCACCCACCTACCCACTGCCTCATCATCCTCTAACTTTCTTCATCCTCCCCACTCCCTCTTAGGTAAAGTAATTACCTACCAAAAATACAGAGAGAACCTAATGAGAGAGCTGCTGGAGGAGCACCACACCCCTCGGCGCCCATCCACTGGGGGTCGTCCTGCTGTAAACAATCCCCTACGCCTTACTGCACGGCATTTTCCCTGCAAAGTCCCTCAAACTGCTGCTCAAGGTAGTCGCACAAGGAGGCACTGCAAAGTCTGCCTGTCTGGCACCAGGAGAAGTAAGCAGAGGAAGATGACAAAATACATGTGTTTAGCTTGTGGTACACCTCTATGCATTTCACCATGCTTTGAGGAGTATCACATGCTCAAGCATTATTGAGCACATCTGCAGCAATAAGTGACTGACTGCCATGATACTATGCCTTCAGAGGTGGGGGGGGGGGGGGGGGGGGTTGGAAATGCAGTTGTTGTTCAGTCACTGCATGAATATTAAATATGGGTTATGCATTTTCAGTTTTTTGTCCTCTAGTATAACAAGTTGTTGAACCAACTACCAATACTGCAATAAAATAGACGACTATTACATATTGGCATATGTGTTTTCTTGCTGTCTTTTCATCCAGTAAGACTGTTAAGGAGTGTACGTTAGCATACAAAAGCTGTCCTCATTCTTCTGCTCCAAAGATGTCCAGCTCCAGTTATGATATTGGCAAATAATGTTTGTGGTTTCTGAAAGTACAGAAGAAAGAGGAATTATTAATTAGAATACAATATAAGGATATAGCAATAAAACAATACTACAAAGAAGTAACATAATAAACACTGCTATAAAAAATAGTTTATTGCATTAAGAAACTAACTTTTGAGCTCCACAGGGGGGCAAGGCAGGGCAGAACAGAGCTATGCTGAATAGACCAAATAAACAAACCATGGTCATATTTTTTATTTTATTTAACTAGGCAAGTAATTTAAAAACAAATTATTATTTACAATGATGGCCTACACCGGCCAAACTCGGACAACGCTGGGCCAATCGTGCGCTGTCCTATGGGACTCCCAATCACAGCCAGTTGTGATACAGCCTGGATTTGAACCAGGGTGTCTGTAGTGACGCCTCTAGCACTGAGATGCAGTGCCATAGACCGCTGCGCCACTCGGGAGTCATAAGGTCAGGGTAGCTTCAAAATCAGTAGCGTGCCGTGGGCCTGGGGCCTGGGCCTTCAGTGAGGTCCTACACAGTCCCACCCGAATTAATCCACCTCTTATTACAGAAACGCAGTATAACCAGGCGTTGCGTCACCTTGAAATTGACATTTTTATTCAGAGAATTGCAGGGGAAGAGTACAATACAGTACAGTTCAACTAATAGGCAAGAACATAGTCGAGTGCAACAGAGTTATATTAATATTCTTCTTCTATCCATTTCTGGTCCACAAACTTTGAGCTTTAAGTCCCCAAAAAAATAAATACAGTGTGTTCACTAAACAGCGCATTGTCGCACCCAAAGCAGTTTCACCGTGATGATAAAGACACATAACTATTCACTGAAAATAAAAGAAAGAAAACAAATAATTTGCAACATAGGCTATTTGCCATTTTATTTTGTTAATATATAGGGTATTTAATATTAACGAAATAAAATGCGAAACATACATACACATTTAATAAAAAATAACATGCATTGTATGCCTACTCACCAAAGACTGATTATTTGAACACAAAATCCTTCCTCCTTTCTTTCCTCAAGAAGACTTCAATGACTCTGTTGTACAGTCTATCTGTGCGTTTTAGTTTCACCAATAAGTCCTTTTCTATCGACATGGAGGCTAATGCTGAAAGCCGAGTCTGTCCAGTAGCATTTCTGGAATACGTTTTGATTCGCTTTAAGGCCGAGAATGACCGCTCGACAGAAGCCGTGGACACGGGATAGTCACTGTCACACATGCCAATGTGTAAATTTGCCCCATGTCCTCATTCAGATTTTTCTGCTTAAGGAAATCAAGGAGATCAGAGGGACTTTTCCCTTCAAAATCAGTCATAGCATACATTACAGTCAGTTCTGTTTGTAGCTTGGATAGGTCGAACAGTGTTCCGTGACTCTCTGTTAAGCTGGAGAAGGCTGTTTGCGGGAATTTTTTCCGGTAGGTCTGAAAGTGCCGGGGGTCCAGGAGGGAGAGAAACATACATTTTTCGTGGTCTTGAAACCTGTTTCGTATCTGGCAAAGAATGTTGTCCAGAATATTGCTGTGGAGTTGTTGATAGTATGTGCGAGGGTCTCCTTGTGGGCCTCTGCGTGCGCTGGGTAAACTTGAGATGCGCGCTGTGTCATCGTAGATTTGACTGAACCTGCACCTCTCTCGCTCAATTGTGTCACAAAACTCGTTCACCCTTGTCAGGCAGAATTGTACATCCAAAGTTTGTTTCTGTAGAATTCCAAAAAGCACATCCGAATAATTAAAAATCCCATTGAATGTTTCAAGCAAAAAACAAAACTCAAAATCATCCAAACGTGCATTAAATCCATCAGCCATAAGCACAGTATCCCCGTCATGGTCATCATGATGTTCCAGTAAGTGGTTAAACAGCTCCTTTAGGGCAACTCTCTTTTCAAAGACTGCATTGACCAATCTAGATGTATATTGCCACCTCGTTGGTGCAACCTTAGGAAGACGACGCTTGCAGATGTCATCCAGCAGTTGCGTGCGCTTAGGGGATCGTGAGAAAAATGCTGCAAGGCCATTGAGGTTGGCAAAGAAGACCTTGCATTCTTTAAGCTTTGAGGCTCCTTGAGTCAGTACTAAATTTAGTCGATGTGCATAGCAGTGAATGAATAAGGCCATCGGTGCCCTCTCCTTAACTTTAGCCTGCACCCCATTGAGTCCAGATGCCATGACTGCTGCGCCATCAAAACACTGTGCCACAACTTTATCCAGACTACATTCATTTTCCTCCAAGAAAAGGAAAATAAGAGCGGCAATGTCATCAGCTCGCTTGCTGCTTGTCACATCTTCAAATCGGATAAATCGCTCCTTGACTCCTGTGTCCGTCACATAACGCAGGACGAGTGAGAGCTGTGCTGCATTTCCCACATCTGTTGTCTCGTCCACCATAACAGCAACAAAGGGAGCTTTTTTAATCTCCATTTTGATCTCTTCTCCCATCACTTCAGCAATAGCATAAATTAGGTCATTTTGTATTTTGCCGGACGTCCCAATGAACACTTTGTTAGTGGACAGGTGGTATTGTAAATCTGTGTTGCTTTCAGAAAGAAAAGAAAGAAGCTCCACGTAGTTCCCTTTGTTTGTGGAGTCAGCACTTTCATCGTGTCCCCTAAAAGAAAGTTCCTGTTTACCCAAAAACATGACACAATCAATGAGTCTTTTCAATATTTCCCTATTTTTCTTCACCTTTTCATTGTGCAGCTCCGTTGCCCTGCGCGATTGTTCATTGAGCTGTAGATCCACTCGGGTGTCCCCAAAAGTTTTCAAAAGCACCATTGCTTGTAAGTGCCCAGCCGTACTTTGGTGTCTCGTTGCTGCCTTGGTTAGACAACTCAAGTTTGCAAAGCCAGTGTGGCTCCAAACACCAAATCGATCACTTGCAAATAATAGGCATTCCCAGCAGTACAGTTTGCAGTGCTTCTCGGAGCCTGTGAGCCATTGATAGCGCTCGTAGTGTAGGAGTAGGTGACATATGTGGGTAGATATCACACTGTTGGACAGTAGACAGGAGTATACTGGAAGGTAGTATAAGAGAGCAGATGTGAGTGCATTTGTCATTCTGGTAAATACAGGAAACCAAAGATTAGCAGATGGTGTAGTAGTGTAGTGGTAACATAAGATACATGGATAACATATAAATATAAAAGATAGCTGAACATTAAAGTAACGAACCACATGTTAACATGGGTCATGGGACCGTGGTGATGGAGGTCTACTAAGGGACGTTCTGACCCTCTGACCCTTGTAGATTCTCCATTGTGCTGACAGATTGACTAGACAGGTCGGCGCCTGGGTGCTTTGACACACTAGATTTATAGTCTACCCATTCCACTAGAAAAGCATACATACCAGAGAAATATGCCTGGGGTGGCTGGACACTAATGAACAAGAAACACATAGTCTGCTGATTCCATTTAAGTGAAACTGACCAGACACAAGACGCCTATAAGCAATTGGATACCCTAAGCATGGGGGGGGGGGACAGAACAAAGAGTGCATTGATTTAGTGGTGAAGGGAAGGGAAAAAGAGTTTGTTGACACACTAAGATAGAGAGTCTGACCACTATTATAATTTAACTGAAAGCAGATGATGGGCGTTAGTATGTGTGAACAAGCAGGAAGCCTGAACTAAAAAGAGAATGATGTTGAAGAATTAGGGGAAGTATGTTTATTTGCATATGGGGTGGACTCATATGCTATTTGGGTATAAAGAGCGAACGAGTGCTCTGGGTGGGTGGGTTCCGTGGGACTTCCGAGATGGTTATACTATTGTAAATAAAAGCATGTTTTGATTTCACAAGTTCTGATATAGCGTTATATTTCTGAGATGATTTTCCACGACAGATTTGGCGAGCTGAGCCAGGAGGGACAGGGACTGAGGAATGGCGTCCAGGGCTGGAGATAGTTTCTTTGGACAATCTTGCAAACACTATGGCCACAACTATAAAAAGGTAAGCTTGTTCTTACATAGTTGAAATGTTTGTATGGATTGCTTCAGAGATCCTGTCTCAGCGAGAGGGGCGCCATGTAAGTCTCTCTTTCAAATTTCCTAAAAAGAAACCAGTAAAAACGAAAGAACTTTTGAATTCAAATAAATTTGCATGTATGTGTAATTTGGGGAATTGTATTAAATATAAATGCATGTGCATGTATAGAGACTGAGTGAATAGGTGCTGTGAACTTTGCTTGTGTTAGATGTAGAGTGGGCATGCATGCGCTCGTTCAGATCAGACCGTTCGAATGTGTAGCTTAAATGATGCGGTTGTTTGCGCATCTGGCTGAGATGGTTGGCTATAATGTGGGACAGCCCATACGGTCAAAACAGAAAATGTAGGTAGAAAATCCTGTGATACCTCTTCAATAAAATTAGTAGAAGGAATGCTTGGACAGGTTACTTATGAATAACGGCTCTAGAGATAACAGAGAACTGCATAAATAAGTAGTTAGGAAGCCACGATACCGCTCTTTAAAAAAGGAACATTTTTAAAAAGGTCTGCTTGGGTGGGATATTCACGTCGCGGCAGAAGGGTCTGTTGGTGAATATTTAGTAGTTAAATAAATATTTCATGGTTACCGCTTTGAAAGAAGGTACTGAACGGGTGAAATATTTAGAAGGCAGGGAAAACGTTAGCCCGATTGTGCGGCGTTCAACTGCAAAAGTAGCTTATACGGTCAAAGCATAAATCAGTAGGTTGTAGGAAAACGTTAGCCCGATTGTGCAGGCGTTCAACTGCAAAAGTAGCTTATACGGTCAAAGCATAAATCAGTAGGTTGTAGGAAAACGTTGGCCCGATTGTGCGGCGTTCAACTGCAAAAGTAACTTATATGGTCAAAACATAAATCAGTAGTTAAATAAATATTCATAGTTTCCGCTCTGAAAGGAGGACTGTACGGGTGAAATATGTAGGTGCAGGAAAACGTTGGCCCGATTGTGCGGCGTTCAAATGCAAAAGAAATCCTGCGAATAAAAAACCGCTCTGTCTAGCTAACAGGGTTTTGTAATTCAGTAGGTCACGCCACAATACTACTCTAATAATAGAAGTAAAGATCAGTATTGGGGGGGTGAATAGAATATGAAGACAAGCTGATCCGATTAGACAGTAGTCTCGTCATATTGTAGAAATCCTAGAAGTCTAGGCTTATGTAGGAGGAAGTGAATTAAGTCAATAAAGAAAGACTAAGTTGTTTTGAGGTAAAAACAAAGGGATTGAATGAACAGATGAAACATAAAAGGATGAATGATAATGTTGTAAGAAATGAGTAGATCTGTGTAGAGATAGAACATTAGGAAGAAAGGAAGGATGGGTTGTGTGTGTGTGTGTCTGTGACCAACTGCTGGTAGGAAGAGGCATGCGCAAGCCTCTCTGACAGTTAACTGAGGGTAATTTGAGAAGGAGAGTGCAGTTAACTGCTATTAGGCAGATGAAATGAAATTAAGGAACATCGAAGTAAAATAAGTTATAATCAAGGATAAAAACACTGATGTGATAAAGTAATAAGCGACCATAGTAGAATACTAAAAAAGGAGTTAAAATAAATAACCATAAAGATAATAAAAGAGGTTTAAACCAAATAGTGTGTAACAAAACAGAAAGTAGAATCGTCGATAAATTGAAATTGTACTATAAAGTTAAAAACGAATCTAGGTTAGTTAAGATAAATAGTGATAAATAGTGAAATTCAGGACAGATTAAGGATTCACGAACGGTGTAACAAAGGAAGAGGAAAAAAACAGGCCGTCGATCACTCTGTACCCACAGAGACTGCGGTCTAAAAATAGCCTGAAGGACAGAGACCAGAATATGAGAGGTTTGTTTCACTAAAACCGTGAATCGGGAATTAAACAGTAAAATGGGATAAAAGACAATGAAATAATAAGAATATAGAGAATAGGTAAGAAAGTATAGACAAAATAAATTAATAAAGGTAAAAGTAAGACGTTAGATAGAGATCTTAACGGAGCGGGCAGTGGACTGGTGTGACTCAGTTGGTAGAGCATGGTGCTTGCAACGCCTGGGTTGAGGGTTCAATTCCCACGGGGGGACCAGGATGAATATGTATGAACTTTCCAATTTGTAAGTCGCTCTGGATAAGAGCATTTGCTAAATGACTTAAATGTAATGTAAATGTAATCATAAAATTGATTAGAACTATAAAATGAATAAATAATGATATCTGTAAAGGGAAAAACACAGTGATATTTGAAGTATTGTACTAGAATAAGACATTAAGTCATCTGTAGTATTCAGAAATAATGTCTGTACTATATAGAGCATGCTTTGATAAGAGAAATTAAGTGATGTGACAAATGCATTTTTAATTGGAAAGGGGATTCGCTCTACCTTGGAAAAATAGTAAATAAAAGGTGTATAATACATGGGAGTATTTAGGAAAAATAAATAAATAATTAGTGGCATGACAACAAAATGACTGTTTCCATAGAATAGGGAGAGAAGGACACTATTACCTGATAAACAGGATAAATAGGACAAGGGAATTAAACAGTCACATGGGACCAAAATGTGAAGCTCGATTTGCAGGCGTTCTGATGTCAACATTCTATCATCAGAAAATACATTGCGATGAGGTTGTGTGTGTGGTTCCTCTAGTCCTCGCAGACGTGCGGGTGATTGGCAGAACTATTGACAAGATCTAAGAACCAATAAGAAAATAGCTCTCTGTTCTGGATATAGGTATATCGGGTATGAGAAAAATTAGTGTAATGTGACATTAGAACTTAGTGCGGTAGTAGGAAATGCCGCTATATAAGAGTTTATATCCTTGTCAAAATAACAAACAACTAATTGGTTTGAGGTTAGTGAGAATGGAATTTTTTACTTGTCGGTGTATAGTCTCTGAGCGAACAATGAGTGTTTCATAGAGATTACAGTTTATATGTGGTCAAGAAGAAGTATTAGATCACGTTTGACTTGACATCTAGTAGAGTAACGATGGAATTTTAATTGTTAGACATTCTATACCACAATTCTCTGGAACTGTTAAAGACGCTTTAGGATAAAATCTATGGATAAGTAAAATTATTGGTTTGCTGACTAAAAGGTAACATTGTGAATATTAACGATATGTACACTTTCTTTTCCAGAAAGAATAAGGAAAAAAAAAAAAAAAAAGGGTTTTTTAATCTTCTCTGGTCAACAATGTCATTGGAGACTGCATTACTGTGGAAAGCAGTTAATTAAAGTCAGCCGCTTTAAAAATAAAAATATCTGGATAAGGCTAAAACATGGAGTTCTGGATGAGTGAGTTCAGTCCCTTTGCGATTATTGGCTTATGATTCACTAGTGAGTACACCATGTACTGGGAATGAATATGCATTAGTAGATTTATTGGAAGGGTTTTTTCCAATTCAGTTTCAAATTGGGTATGCAAAAGGATGAACATGTTTTTGAAAAATGTATTTAAGTTGCTCCTAAAGAAAGGGGGAGTGGAAACATATTAATGGTGTCAAAATGCCCTGAATCCTAGGAATTTCCTGTGAAAGACTGATCACCTTTTACTAGAAATTGTTGGAACAGGTGGGATTTACTTATAAAATGTTTAAGACACCAGACTCTATTCAAACTGTATAATTACTTTGAAAATCTATTATGTCTCTGGGAAAATTATGAAGAGTTGTACCCTTAAAATTGAATAAGTTATTCGAATAGGTTTATTTTAATTTTAATTTTTGATATAACATGGGTTCATAGGTAAAACTATCAGTTCCTTGGGGTTATGGTCTTTGGGTAAATACACAAATGTGTTTTGTTCATTATGCATATAAAAAGTGTTGAAAGTTATTCCAACGGGTTTATTGGAGTGTGGGTTTGTGAGGGTTTTTGTTGATAAAAACATCATCTGTAATTCATCTGAGAGAACACTGGTGAAATAAGGGAGTTATCATAAGAAGGTGACGTCAGAATGCTTTAAGGCATGGGAGAGAATATCACCACAAGTGGGTGTGGAGATCAAACCCACCCTAACCGACTGAACAGTGAGGGACAACTGTGTCTGATGACCTGTGAACTGTATCTAAAAAAAAGACATGCTGAAATGATATGGGCCAGGGAGAGTAATGAATTAAAGGATTGGGGTACTGATCTTTTTATTATCAGGCCACAAATGAGAGAAAAACTGAGACAACGGGGCTATTGGAAAATAGATAATACTGGTATTTAAAGTGTTTAGTATAAATGTTAATTATTAAAGGGATGTTGTGTATTGAATAGATAAGGTCAAATTTGAGTTAAAGTAAACACTAAGGACTGTTATCCTGAATATTGGATTGGAAAAAGTATTTAAAAAAGAACTGTTTAGTTATTTGGATATAGAACTGTTTAACGTTAATAGGCCTAGGGAAGCTCTGGAAACTAATCCTGAGACAAGGTGGTTGACAAAACTTACAGAATATTAGATTACAGGTTTTTTTGTTTCTTTTGTTTTATAATGCCATTGGAATTGTAATGATAAAATGTAATAATATAAGTAATTGAATAAAAAGGTAGTCTGTTGTGCGATGATACCCAAGAATGAAGAAGAAAGAGACCAATAATAACATGGGCATAGAATGAAACAGATGGACGTTTTCTCCAGGTTTAATTACATTACGAATAGTGGAAATTTATTGCAAATGTGTAATTATTATAAAAAAAATTTCTCTCTTTTTCTCATTTGGTCAATTTATTTTTGTTTTGAGGAACATAAGGTTGTGTATATGTTCCTGAGGAGGGACTGATACTGATATAAATGATATATAAATTGACTTAAGGATGTTTTAAGTATGTATTAAACAATGGCTGTTATGGGTTAGGGGACTCATAAATGAAGGTAATGGTAGTGAAGGGGTGTTATTTCTAGAAACTATGTATAATAATAGAGATAATTCACAGAAAAGGAAAGAAAGCTGGCTGTGTAAAATATAGGGGCAATTCTAAAGTAAATAGAACAATTCACATATCTAAAGATATGGTAAAAAGAATAAGTGGTGGCATTTTGAACACTAGAGCAAAAGTTTAAGAAACTTATTACTTAGTTTTGATAGGATTGGATATTAATCCAACTGGAAGATATTTGACTGATTACATGTTATTGTACAGCAGTTGATGTAGGGAACATCATTTGACTATCATTGAATATTTCTGTGGCAGGAGGCCAGGTATTTGAGGCAGAATGGTTACATAGGGCTGTTATTAAAAATTAAGATTTAGTGATTTTGCTAATGTTGTCAGGAAATAACCCATGTGTAAGTGTGTATGTCCTCAGGAAAAAACAGCCAGAAATGGAAGGGCTTGGGCTGCATTCTGGAGACTGAGTGTACATCAAGATACACCAGGCTGGTGGTATATTTCTTACAACACTGCAGTGGTAAAGTTCTTCATGTCTCTCTTTGGTGGGTGCATAAGTCTCACGAGAAGTAAGGTCCAGCTGAATAATGGGTGAGCTTGAAAACACCATGACAGAGGATGTGGAATCAGAGAGAGAAAGAGAGAGAGACTAGATTCCACTATAGACATACTGGGTTGAGTTTGGAGGCTACTTGTTTTATTTTTAATACATCATGTGAAAGAGAATGGATGATAGGATATTATACTCTAAACAAACATGTTAAAGGGATTGATATGAAAGCATATACAGTGTTGAATTAATTCAAGAAGAGAGAATGTTAATTGTAGGTTATGCACATGATTATCAGTTGAAATGGAGTAGATGGGAAACTAAGTAAAAATGACATGATTTGGGAACACCTCTCAGAACCTGGGGCCGAAAGGGGAAGACTGGGTGGAAGCATGAGGAAGCTTTTTAGGGCTTTTATTTTTGTGGAGTCCAGCAGAAAAGTATCCTGGAGGCATAGAGTCAGGTAAAGAGAGAGTGGGAATTGTCATGGTTTCAGATTTCAGTTTGCATGAATATATTTATGCATAACACATAACATTGTCAATGCTGTTATGTTTTGTCTGTTGTTTTCCAAGTCTTATGTTTAGGAAACCAGAAGGAGAGGGGTTCGCCAGCTTCAGCTGGAATGTCTGTTTGTTGTGTGATGAGTGATGGAAGTAAGAGGATGTATGGTGCAATCATAGAACAGAGGCCATAAGTCTCTAAGTATGAATGCTTCACAGAAAGTAGGCAGAAACCTGAACCAGGATGAGAGGTTCTGTGTTGATGATCCAAGGGGACCAGAAGGACCTCTCCCAGTGATACCAGGAGATCTAGTCCACGTTGGAGGGATCCGGAGGAAGTGGGATCAACTGAGGAGAGATGGACCCTATGAGGTGGCCAAAGCAACAAGAACGGCCGTCCAAGTGAAAAGAAGCCAGACGTGGTACCATCTGAACCACTGCAGCTGAGTCCTAACAGAGAGAAGGATACAACCACATAGAGATGAGGACACAGAGGATGCTGATTCACCAGGAGGAAGCCTGGAGGGAGCAGGAGCAGCGGAAACGATTGAGACGCCAGGGAGGAGCCAAGAAAACAGCAAATCAAGTGAAAGCCAAAATATGACACGTGCACCGACTAATGCACCCAGAAGAGGAGGAGAGGCCTCACAAGGAACAGAATAAGAACGTTTCTTTCCTAAAATTGAAACCCTTCCAGATGGAAGCTAAGTCCGGCCTGAGGAGGGAGCCTCAGGTGAAGAAAGAGGAGGAAAAGTCCCGCAAGCTGAAGAAAATGGGGATTACCCCACAATTGACTTTTAAACTTTTGAATGGCCTCCTTTACAGACAATTGATGTTAGAACAACAAAAGAATAATGACATTGACATAACAGAAGCAACAGTGAATGCTAGTATAGAAACAACAGACTAATGCACAATCAAGATGTATGGTGGGAGCAGGAAGAGAAGAATGGAATCAGCCGAACAATCCAAAAAGACTGACAAGGTTAGAATCTATGTTCCACCTCAATTTATAACAGAAGCAGGAGAACTGAAGTCTATCTCAATCATAAGGATCAAACCCTTATCGGAGATTGCACTCTGTGGATGGACATATCACCAAACAAAGGGACAAGTCGTTTGGGATCCGAAAGGATGTGACCTGACATTAATCAAAGAAAAAGACGAGAGGGTGCTCATCATGAATCAGATTGAACCAGTTGAAGGTGAAGAATTAATAGTTGAAATAACAAGAACAACAGTGACCGAAGGGAGTAGCACCACTGTCATTAAGATTGATCCCACCCCTGCACCTGAACAGGAAGAACCTGTGACAACAACAAGGGTGGCGGCTGCTGTGACGACCACAGTAGCTACCACTAGATGACATCGACTGCCCTTACCAAGCAGACCACCGTGCCAACAAAGCAACCTGAGACATCAGTCAGGAGAGTTTTTACTGATATTTGAAACTTTCTGATAAACTCTAATGATCTACCTCAAGATAAGAACATTGAAAAAGCAACAGAATTAGATATATCAGAATCAGAACCACTCAAGGACACCACATGAGAAGAAGTAGTAAAGAAGGAGTGATACGAATGGGCTAAGTATATAGCAAACAGACACAGAATGGACAATTGTATTTTGTGAAGAAAATCACCTTTGTCTGATCTTTTAATAGTTTCTGAACCAGCATCATTTAAAACCTGTGTAAGTTGGAAAAATGACTATTGTACCAATAGAAAGTATTCTATTCCCTTGTGTGACATAACATGTAGGATTGGTCTGGGTAAGGACTAGGGGTAAAACTATGTTGAATGAGACCATGATGGGAGACAATGATTGTGTTGCCTATAATATTAGAACTGAATTAAATGTACCTCAATTAGACAGAGGTACCGTGGTTAAAGGAAAATATGAATGTTTTTACAGACACCACACTGAAGGAATTGATGTAGGAAACACCACTGTAGAATGTGATACTATTTGGGTGTTAGAGAATGCGGGAGTTCGTAAAAGTAATGATAAAGGGTTGATTATGAATAGAAAAGGGTTGTGTGGTCACATAACTCAGGTTGCGCCATCTCTTACTATGTTGAAAAATCAAGACAGAGGTATTGCTGATAGTTTCTGGATGTGTGGAAAAAACAAACTGTTGAATGTAGTGCCTGATGGATGGATTGGTCCTTGTGCCTTAGAGCAATTAAATAGGTTACTATTATTGAATCACTCCATGATGACTATGTTAAAACCTAGAGTTAAAAGGGTTTATGATAAGGATCCTGAGGTATACCTTAATGCAATTGGACTGCTTAGAGGTCTACTTAGGGATTTCAAGGCCAGAGAGGAGGTTAAATCAGGATTTGAATCTATATTTCTGTGGATAACACCAAATATGAACTTAGAATGGATTAATTATATATGATATAATCAACAGGGATTCATTAACTATACTTAATTGGCTCTTAGTGGAGAAGGGTGGAGTTTGTGTCATGTTTGCTAGGATGACCATCATGTTGGGAGGAGGGTTGTTGGCTTTGGGTATTGCATTTTGTTGTGTTATACCCCTGGTAAAGTCAATTGTGGTTCAGACAACAGTTAAATAGATGTCTGTAAGGAGAGATGACCCTCCTGTGGTGATTGATCCTGTACCGAGTAGCCCAGGCAAGTATACTAATAAGTATGGAAAGCCTTGTAATGCGGTCGGTGGACCTTTGGACTGCCCCTTTGGGAATCCAAACTGTCTATATAGAGTAGTTCCTGGAGGTGGTTATGCTTGCCATGATTTTTGTAAGGATGGTCTACCTGTATATGCTGTATTCCCAAATTCATGTCTGCAAGGAGGATCATGTTGAAATGCTTAAATTTAGAATGATGTTGTGTCAATTTTCTTTTGTAACTGCATGTAGGTCTTTGATTTTCTCATATTCAATTTCTTATTATATTCATTGTATTATTTTTATTTTTTATACTGTTTCTGATTGGATCTTTTACTCCTATTTCACATTGGAGATGTTTGGTACAAGTGATTTGTAAGCTTTATTTTGATAATGTTTTAGTCAATTGTTGGTATTGATATCTACTCTCTATATGTCATTTTTAGTATGGTTTTTGAGGTTAATACCCTCAAGAGGAGGGATTATGTAGGAGTAGGTGACATATGTGGGTAGATATCACACTGTTGGACAGTAGACAGGAGTATACTGGAAGGTAGTATAAGAGAGCAGATGTGAGTGCATTTGTCATTCTGGTAAATACAGGAAACCAAAGATTAGCAGATGGTGTAGTAGTGTAGTGGTAACATAAGATACATGGATAACATATAAATATAAAAGATAGCTGAACATTAAAGTAACGAACCACATGTTAACATGGGTCATGGGACCGTGGTGATGGAGGTCTACTAAGGGACGTTCTGACCCTCTGACCCTTGTAGATTCTCCATTGTGCTGACAGATTGACTAGACAGGTCGGCGCCTGGGTGCTTTGACACACTAGATTTATAGTCTACCCATTCCACTAGAAAAGCATACATACCAGAGAAATATGCCTGGGGTGGCTGGACACTAATGAACAAGAAACACATAGTCTGCTGATTCCATTTAAGTGAAACTGACCAGACACAAGACGCCTATAAGCAATTGGATACCCTAAGCATGGGGGGGGGGGACAGAACAAAGAGTGCATTGATTTAGTGGTGAAGGGAAGGGAAAAAGAGTTTGTTGACACACTAAGATAGAGAGTCTGACCACTATTATAATTTAACTGAAAGCAGATGATGGGCGTTAGTATGTGTGAACAAGCAGGAAGCCTGAACTAAAAAGAGAATGATGTTGAAGAATTAGGGGAAGTATGTTTATTTGCATATGGGGTGGACTCATATGCTATTTTGGGTATAAAGAGCGAACGAGTGCTCTGGGTGGGTGGGTTCCGTGGGACTTCCGAGATGGTTATACTATTGTAAATAAAAGCATGTTTTGATTTCACAAGTTCTGATATAGCGTTATATTTCTGAGATGATTTTCCACGACAGTAGTTGGAACTTTGAAAGTGGCGAACGAACCCCTTTCCCGCCTGTGACAGGCTTTGTAGCATCGGCGTCGGGCGACCTCTCCTTACAATGTCTAACTTTTCTTGAAAAGTTCGTCTTGAGAATGGCGTTATAATTATATCCTCGACCAAATCGATATCTTCTCCTCCTTCCGCCATTGTGGGTTGAAAAAACAGCTTAGTCGTACGCAAATTAATTCGTTTATCAAATTCAGTTTCCTAGTTCTGAGGATCTGCATAGACCTGCCCATAGGACCTGCTTCTCAATATTGGTAATCCAATCAAAAGACGTGCACGCACTACGCCTGCTAGCTGGCTCCTGTGTAACACTGGAGCCAGCCAGCAGGCGTACAATAGCCAACTCTAAAGCTGATTGGTTGACACTAAATTTTCATTTCCATTCACTTTAAGCTACAAGCGCCCGCACTGTTGATTCTGAAGGCCTGAGGGCAGATTTTAGACCCCTGGCAACACATGATGGCTGAATATGATTGGATAAAAGATCTAACATAAAGGCCAGCCCTCCAAATCTCAACCTGGGGCTGGAAGCAGTGCAACCAAGAGGAAAGCTATGAAATGAAGAGTATAATTCTTACTCTGGGGAATAATTTAATACATATTTGTGGGAAAATATATTTAAAAAATATATATATTCTGATGATGTTTAGGCCAGCAGAGAAGGCCTTGCTGGCCCTGACGGCCCACCACTGTTCAAAATACAACACAAGCTAATAGTTCTCTGACGCAACTAGCACTGTTTTACAGAGCTAATAGAATAATGTAGCTACATAAGCACGATTGACTATAACACCATAAAGGTTATAAAATGTGTAACGTTACCTCACGTGTCCGCGGTTATAAGGAATATATTATGATCCATACATACAGTGAGCTACAGCAGAAACTATTATAACGTAATAAGGCACTTACTTGGATAGAAACGCAGCCTGGATTTGAACCAGGGAGTCTGTAGTGACGCCTGTAGCACTGATGTGCTGTGCCTCTGACCGCTGCGTCACTTGGGAGTCATAAGGCCATGTAGCTTCAAAATACAACACAAGATAGTACTTCTCTGACGTAATTAGCATTGTTTTACAGAGCTAATAGAATAATGTAGCTACATAAGCACGATTGACTATAACACCATAAAGGTTATAAAATGAGTAACGCTACCTCACGTGTCCGCGGTTATAAAGAATATACACAAATATATTATGCTCCATACATACAGTACGCTACAATAGAAACGACATACAGAAACTATTACAACGTAATAATGCACTTACTTTGATAGAAACGCACACATTTCCAAAGTTATTATTATTAACGAAAACAATGACTGCAATGAGGGCAACAGATAGAACATATGAACACGTGTGCAGATCATGTTCTGACGAGAGATGAGCAAATGTCTGCAGACGTGAACTGCACAAACAATTGGGAAGTGCTTGGGGGAATTTTGTCCGTGTCAGAAATGTCCCAAAAATGTAATTGTCCGCAAAAGTAAAAATTACTATTTTTATGTGAATGAATGAGGAGGCGGAACACACCTAAATTCAAACTGTTTTTAGAAAATAAAAACTTGTTAGAAAATAATTTGAAATTGAAGTTGAAACAGCCTATAAATATAAACAGGCTGCGTGCTTTGGTTTGAGGGCAGCGCGGATAAAATGTACTGTTACGTATCAATCACATTCTGGAATGGAGAGAACATTCTAACATCACGTGCATAAAAAAACTCACGCTGGGGCGACCGTTAGAGATATTTGGAACTCACGCATGAAAGGGTTAAAAAAACAAAAAAATAGCAATTCAGTTTTGGAGTTTTGGAAACAGTGACCCTCTCTTATATCACTACCAAGCCGTGCAATGCCAAGAGCTGAGCAAAGAAAAGAGTCCCCTCATCCAGCTGGTCCTGGGGCTGAGTTCACAAACCTGTTCTACTTACACATTGAAGCCTCAGGACCAGAACATCCAATCAATCAGAATAAACCAAATTACAACACAGTCAAAACAAAACTACATTGCTTATTGGAAAACACAAGCACAATACAAAATGCAGTGCTATCTGGCCCCAAATCGACAGTACACCCTGTTTGACCATGGTTAATGATCAAAACCTTAGGGCTATCTTCTGTTTTTCTATTTGG
Source organism: Salvelinus namaycush (assembly GCF_016432855.1). Taxonomy (NCBI): domain Eukaryota; kingdom Metazoa; phylum Chordata; class Actinopteri; order Salmoniformes; family Salmonidae; genus Salvelinus; species Salvelinus namaycush. Next base: position 98,997 of record NW_024061330.1, on the reverse strand, counting down.
TAAAAGACCAAGTCCATATTATGGCGAGAACAGCTCATATAAGCAAAGAGAAATGACAGTCTGTCATTGCTTTAAGACATGAAGGTCAGTCAATACGGAACATTTCAGGGACTTTGAACGTTTCTTCAAGTGGAGTCACAAAACCAATCAAGCTGGGGCGGCAGGGTAGCCTAGTGGTTAGAGCGTTGGACTAGTAACCGAAAGGTTGCAAGTTCAAATCCCCGAGCTGACAAGGTACAAATCTGTCGTTCTGCCCCTGAACAGGCAGTTAACCCACTGTTCCTAGGCCATCATTGAAAAAAATAATAAAAAATAAGAATTTGTTCATAACTGACTTGCCTAGTTAAAAAATATATATATATATTTTTTTTTTAAATAAAAATGGGAAAAAATTTGTAAGTCGCTCTGGATAAGACGTCTGCTAAATGACTTAAATGTAAATGTTAAATGCAAGCTCTTTGATGAACATGGCTCTCATGAGGACCGCCACAGGAATGGAAGACCCAGAGTTACCTCTGCTGCAGAGGATAAGTTCATTAGAGTTACCAGCCTCAGAAATTGCAGCCCAAATAAATGCTTCACAGAGTTCAAATAACAGACACATCTCAACATCAACTGTTCAGAGGAGACTGTGAATCAGGCCTTTGTGGTGGAATTGCTGCAAAGAAACCACTACTAAAGGACACCAATAACAAGAAGAGACTTGCTTGGGCCAAGAAACACGAGCAATGGACATTAGACCGGTGGAAATTTGTCCTTTGGTCTGGAGTCCAAATTGGAGATTTTTGGTTCCAACCACCATGTCTTTGTGAGACACGGTGTGGGTGAACGGATGATCTCCGCATGTGTATTTCCCACCGTAAAGCATTGAGGAGGAGGTGTTATGGTGTGGAGGTGCTTTGCTGGTGACACTGTGATTTATTTAGAATTCAAGGCACACTTAACCAGCATGGCTACCACAGCATTCTACAGCGATACACCATCCCATCTGGTTTGGGCTTAGTGGGATTATCATTTGTTTTTCAACAGGACAATGACCCAACACACCACCAGGCTGTGTAAGGGCTATTTTACCAAGAAGGAGAGTGATGGAGTGCTGCATCAGATGACCTGGCCTCCACAATCCTCCGACCTCCGACCTCAACCAAATTGAGATGGTTTGGGATGAGTCGGGCCGCAGAGTGAAGGAAAAGCAGCCAACAAGTGCTCAGCATCTATGGGAACTCCTTCAAGACGGTTGGAAAAGCATTCCAGGTGAAGCTGTTTGAGAGAATGCCAAGAGTGTGCAAAGCTGTCATTAAGGCAAAGGGTGGCTATTTGAAGAATCTCAAATCTCAAATATATTTTGATTTGTTTAACACTTTTTCGGTTACTACATGATTCCATATGTGTTATTTCATGGTTTTGATGTCTTCACTATTATTCTATAATGTAAAAAATGTAAAAAATAAAGAAAAACCCTTGAATGAGTAGGTGTTCTTAAACTTTTGACTGGTAGTGTGTATATGATATATATATATACACTGCTCAAAAAAATAAAGGGAACACTTAAACAACACAATGTAACTCCAAGTCAATCACACTTCTGTGAAATCAAACTGTCCACTTAGGAAGCAACACTGATTGACAATAAATTTCACATGCTGTTGTGCAAATGGAATAGACAAAAGGTGGAAATTATAGGTAATTAGCAAGACACCCCCAATAAAGGAGTGATTCTGCAGGTGGTGACCACAGACCACTTCTCAGTTCCTATGCTTCCTGGCTGATGTTTTGGTCACTTTTGAATGCTGGCGGTGCTCTCACTCTAGTGGTAGCATGAGACGGAGTCTACAACCCACACAAGTGGCTCAGGTAGTGCAGCTCATCCAGGATGGCACATCAATGCGAGCTGTGGCAAGAAGGTTTGCTGTGTCTGTCAGCGTAGTGTCCAGAGCATGGAGGCGCTACCAGGAGACAGGCCAGTACATCAGGAGACGTGGAGGAGGCCGTAGGAGGGCAACAACCCAGCAGCAGGACCGCTACCTCCGCCTTTGTGCAAGGAGGAGCACTGCCAGAGCCCTGAAAAATGACCTCCAGCAGGCCACAAATGTGCATGTCTGCTCAAACGGTCAGAAACAGACTCCATGAGGGTGGTATGAGGGCCCGACGTCCACAGGTGGGGGTTGTGCTTACAGCCCAACACCGTGCAGGACGTTTGGCATTTGCCAGAGAACACCAAGATTGGCAAATTCGCCACTGGCGCCCTGTGCTCTTCACAGATGAAAGCAGGTTCACACTGAGCACATGAGCACATGTGACAGACGTGACAGAGTCTGGAGACGCCGTGGAGAACGTTCTGCTGCCTGCAACATCCTCCAGCATGACCGGTTTGGCGGTGGGTCAGTCATGGTGTGGGGTGGCATTTCTTTGTGGGGCCGCACAGCCCTCCATGTGCTCGCCAGAGGTAGCCTGACTGCCATTAGGTACCGAGATGAGATCCTCAGAGCCCTTGTGAGACCATATGCTGACACATGCACATTTGTGGCCTGCTGGAGGTCATTTTGCAGGGCTCTGGCAGTGCTCCTCCTTGCACAAAGGCGGAGGTAGCGGTCCTGCTGCTGGGTTGTTGCCCTCCTACGGCCTCCTCCACGTCTCCTGATGTACTGGCCTGTCTCCTGGTAGCGCCTCCATGCTCTGGACACTACGCTGACAGACACAGCAAACCTTCATGCCACAGCTCGCATTGATGTGCCATCCTGGATGAGCTGCACTACCTGAGCCACTTGTGTGGGTTGTAGACTCCATCTCATGCTACCACTAGAGTGAGACCACCGCCAGCATTCAAAAGTGACCAAAACATCAGCCAGGAAGCATAGGAACTGAGAAGTGGTCTGTGGTCACCACCTGCAGAATCACTCCTTTATTGGGGGTGTCTTGCTAATTGCCTATAATTTCCACCTTTTGTCTATTCCATTTGCACAACAGCATGTGAAATTTATTGTCAATCAGTGTTGCTTCCTAAGTGGACAGTTTGATTTCACAGAAGTGTGATTGACTTGGAGTTACATTGTGTTGTTTGTGTTCCCTTTATTTTTTTGAGCAGTGTATATATATATGAGAGAGAGATAGACAGAGACAGAGACAGAGAGAGAGACAGAGACAGAGACAGAGACAGAGACAGAGACAGAGACAGAGACAGAGACAGACAGAGAGAGAGAGAGAGAGAGAGACAGAGAGACACAGAGAGAGAGACAGACAGACAGACAGAGACAGAGACAGAGAGAGAGACAGCGAGAGAAGCCTGGATGTCCCTGCAGCCCTTAGTAGAACTGTGTAATAGACATGCTAAGACACTCAGAAAGGCTCAGTGATAGAATAGACATACAGTGCATTCGGAAAGTATTCAGACCCCATGACTTTTTCCACATTTTGTTACGTTACAGCCGTATTCTAAAATTGATTAAATAAAAAATGTGTCCTCAGCAATCTACACACAATAATGACAAAGCAAAAACAGGTTTTAGAAATGTTTGCAAATGTATAAAAAAATAAAAACAGAAATACTTTATTTACATAAGTATTCAGACCCTTTGCTATGAGACTCAAAATTGAGCTGAGGTGCATCCTGTTTCCATTGATCATCCTTGAGATGTTTCTGCAACTTGATTAGAGTCCACCTGTGGTACATTCAATTGATTGGACATGATTTGGAAAGTCACACACCTGTCTATATAAGGTCCCTCAGTTGACAGTGCATGTCAGAGCAAAAACCTAGACATGAGGTCGAAGTAATTGTCTGTAGAGCTCAGAGACAGGATTGTGTCGAGGCACAGATCTGGGTAAGGGTACCAAAAAATGTATGCAGGATTGAAGGTCCCCAAGAAGACAGTGGCCTCCATCATTCTTAAATGGAAGAAGTTTGGAACTACCAATACTCTTCCTAGAGCTGGCCACCCGGCCAAACTGAGCAATCGGGAGAGAAGGGCCTTGGTCAGGGAGGTGACCAAGAACCCGATGGTCACTCTGACAGAGCTCTACAGTTTCTCTGTGGAGATGGGAGAACCTTCCAGAAGGACAACCATCTGTGCAGCACTCTACCAATCAGGCCTTTATGGTAGAGTGGCCAGACGGAAGTCAGTCCTCAGTAAAATGCACATGACAGCCCGCTTGGAGTTTGCCAAAAGGCACCTAAACTACAATCAGACCATGAGAAACAAGAATCTCTGTTCTGATTAAACCAAGATTGAACTCTTTGGCCTGAATGCCAAGTGTCATGTCTGGAGGAAACCTGGCATCATCCCTACGGTGAAGCATGGTGGATGTCAGCATCATGCTGTGGGGATGTTTTTCAGCGGCAGGCACTGGAAGACTAGTCAGGATCGAGGCAAAGATGAGAGAGTACAGAGAGATAAGAGAGATCCTTGATGAAAACCTGTTCCAGAGTGCTCAGGACCTCAGACTGGGGCAAAGGTTCACCTTTCAACAGGACAATGACCCTAAGCACACATCCAAGAAAACGCAGGAGTGGCTTCAGGACACTTCTCTGAATGTCCTTGAGTGGCCCAGCCAGAACCCGTGCTTGAACCCGATTGAACATCTCTGGAGAGACCTGAAAATAGCTGTGCAGCGACACTCCCCATCCAACCTGACTGAGCTTGAGAGGATTTGCAGAGAAGAATTGGAGAAACTCCCCAAATACAGGTGTGCCAAGCTTGTAGCGTCATAGCCAAAAAAGACTCAAAGTTGTAATTGCTGCCAAAATTGCTTCACCAAAGTACTGAGTTAAGGGTCTGAATACTTATGGAAATGTGATATTTCCGTTTTTATTTTTAATAAATCTCCTGTAAATTTAAATATTGCTTTCCTGGCTATGTGTGGTATGCATGAACAACGTTGTCACTCAGAGATTGAAACATTGGAGAACTTGGCATTGGCGCCCACTCGTGAATGGCCACGTAGTTTCAAAGGTTATCGTTCTGATTTTCTAAAGCTGTGTATAAAATACGTAAATATGACAGAGAGCGCTGCAGTATCTCATCCACACACATACTAAACCCTTCACCTTCCATCAAAACATCACAGAGTCACATATCAACACGGCTTCCACAGAACATAACTGGTCATAACTGGTAACTACTTCTCATCAAACAAGCTGTTTGCACATGCAAAGACGATGGCCATGTTATTCCGTGCCCCCTACCAAGCTCAGCTCTAGCTCTAATAACCTACACAAACACAAAGCGGTTTGGGAGAACGATATTAGCGGCGTCTCCCTCCCAGCTTCTCCAAGTGTACTTTTCAAGGTGCGGGGCTTGGGTATCTCCATGGCAACAGCGAAGCAACCAAGAACAGGGGAGGGTGTGTGTGTGTGTGGGGGGGAGGGGGGGTGGGTTAGGGTTTGGAACAATGTGACATTTGCAAGAGACGGCACGAACGGCAAGTGCTGATGAAAGTACGGGGCTCACTTTACAAGGAGTGTGTGTATGTGAGCGCATCTGTCCGTGCGTGTGCGTACATGGATAGGCTGAAGGCGATTCTACAAAGCCTTGAGCGTGTGAAGTAGATGGAGATCGCTGGTGAAACATCACCTCTCCCTCTCTCTCTCTCTCTCACACACAAATACATACGCAGGTGTCCAAATACTTTTGGTCATCTAGTGTATGTTGGGGTTGTGCTGTGTCACAAATGGATGTTATATTCTGATTTAGTAGTTGAAGTTTTAGGTAGCTACCCTCCATTACATGCATACACACTCAGATAGATAGACAGAGAGACAGACACACACACAAACACACAATAACACAGACACACACTCACACAAAAACACAAACACACACACACACACAGAAGGTCCGTGTCTCCAGGTGTTATTGGACTGTTTTTACCTGCCTGCTTCCACATTGGCCCAGAAATGTCTCACCCTATCTATTCCTCTCTCTCTCTCTCTCTCTCTCTCTCTCTCTCTCTCTCTCTCTCTCTCTCTTCTCTTTCTCTTTCTCTTTCTCTTTCTCTTTCTCTTTCTCTTTCTCTTTCTCTTTCTCTCTCTCTTTCTCTTTCTCTCTCTCTCTCTCTCTTTCTCTCTCTCTCTCTCTCTCTCTCTCTCTCTCTCTCTCTCTCTCTCTCTCTCTCTCTCTCTCTCTCTCTCTCTCTCACACACACACACACACACACACACACACACACACACACACACACACACACACACACACCGTGGGCGGTAGGTGCTAATGTGATGACAGCCCCATGCTATAAAGGGTAACGAAGCCTGATGTAACACAGGTGCAGGAATTCACTGCAAGAGAGGAGAGGAGAGAGATCAGACACCACCAGATAACAGATACACAAGACCCCACCACCACCAGATAACAGAGAGACCAGACCCCAACACCACCAGATAACAGAGAGACCAGACCCCAACACCACCAGATAACAGAGAGACCAGACCCCAACACCACCAGATAACAGATACACAAGACCCCACCACCACCAGATAACAGAGAGACCAGACCCCAACACCACCAGATAACAGAGAGACCAGACCCCACCACCACCAGATAACAGAGAGACCAGACCCCACCACCACCAGAAAACAGAGAGACCAGACCCCAACACCACCAGGTAACAGAGAGACCAGACCCCAACACCACCAGATAACAGAGAGACCAGACCCCAACACCACCAGATAACAGATAGACAAGACCCCAACACCACCAGATAACAGATACACAAGACCCCAACACCACCAGATAACAGATAGACAAGACCCCACCACCACCAGATAACAGAGAGACCAGACCCCACCACCACCAGATAACAGAGAGACCAGACCCCAACACCACCAGATAACAGATAGACAAGACCCCACCACCACCAGATAACAGAGAGACCAGACCCCAACACCACCAGATAACAGATAGACAAGACCCCACCACCACCAGGTAACAGAGAGATCAGACCCCACCACCAGATAACAGATAGACCAGACCCCACCACCACCAGGTAACAGAGAGACCAGACCCCACCACCACCAGGTAACAGAGAGACCAGACCCCACCACCACCACCAGATAACAGATAGACAAGACCCCACCACTAGGTAACAGATAGACAAGACCCCACCACCACCAGGTAACAGAGAGACCAGACCCCAACACCACCAGATAACAGAGAGACCAGACCCCACCACCACCAGATAACAGAGAGATCAGACCCCACCACCACCAGGTAACAGAGAGACCAGACCCCACCACCACCAGGTAACAGAGAGACCAGACCCCACAACAACTAGGTAACAGAGAGACCAGACCCCACCACCAGATAACAGATACACAAGACCCCACCACCACCAGGTAACAGAGAGACCAGACCCCACCACCACCAGGTAACAGAGAGATCAGACCCCAACACCACCAGATAACAGATAGACAAGACCCCACCACCACCAGGTAACAGAGAGATCAGACCCCAACACCACCAGATAACAGATAGACAAGACCCCATTTCTCTCGCCTTGGTTGTTTATATCGTCCCTCCCCGATCCGTCATTTCTTGCTTGTATTTGCTCTTTTCGCATTTCCTGAGGCCTATTGCCTACTACGTCGACTATCACC